>NW_007253785.1:120086-152919 GCF_000164805.1 Carlito syrichta
AGATGCAAATCAAACCACACTGAGATACCACCTAACTCCAGTCAGAATGGCAATTATCAATAACTCAAAAAATAATAGTTGCTGGAGAGGGTGCTGTGAAAAGGGAACACATACAATGTTGGTGGAAGTGTAAACCAGTGCAACCTCTGTGGAAAACAGTGTGGGGATTCCTAAAAACTCTAAATATCGAACTCCTATATGACCCCGCAATCCCCCTACTAGGAATATATCCTGAAGAACTCAAATCACTCTATGAAAAAGATACCTGCACAGGTATGTTTATTGCAGCACTGTTCACAATAGCAAGAACCTGGAATCAACCATGCTGTCCATCAAAAGAGGACGGGATTTAAAAAATGTGGTATATATACACGACGGAATACTATGCAGCCATAAAAAAGAACAAAATCATGAATTTTGCAGCAACCTGGATGAAACTAGAGTCTATAATACTGAGTGACCTCTCACAGAAACAAAGATCTCAGTATCACATGTTCTCACTGATATAGTGGACCTTGAACATCTATCGTAATACTATAAGAAAAGGATTGACAGGGTGGGAAACTATGGGGGGGAGGGGAAGGGAGGTGGGATTAACAGAAGTAAATATCTGTCTGGGGATGGGGAGACACCCTGTATCAACAAGGGTGCCTGAACAAAACATATTTGTATACCTAACCCTTAACTGTACCCCACAATACCAAAATAAAAAATATTGATTAATAAAAAAATAAAAAAGAAAAGTATCTGGTAAAACACACCACAAATTCAGTTTTATTACTCATATTAAATGCTTAATAAATAATGATTAAATGAAGAAATAAAGTAGATAAGTAACATGGACAGGGAAATAAGAAGACAGGAAGAGACAGAGGGAAAGTATGTTTCTGATCACATTTTATAACATAGAGGAGAGGGCTAGAGGATGGAACCGAAGTTTCCAAAGCATGATGACCTTATACCATATTCCTATCATGAGTAGTTCCCTGGGTAAGACAGGGTTTGCTCATCTCCCAGAAAGAATATAGCTTCACTGTGACTTGTATACACAGCCAGAGTAATAGAATGCCCCAAGACTGGCTCATATGAGACTGTAAGGAGTATCTCAGCCTCCTGTGCACAACCAGCAGTGTGGCTACCATAGAGCATATACTACAAACTTTTACAAACTTTTACTTTGTTACCTGGGTTAACAATACCCTGACATAGCAAGGAGTATGAAAGAGAGGTTACTTGTCTACCAAAGACTCTAAGGGGGTTTACCCAGATTCCTAAGAGTTACAGTGAGTCTTCTACTCCTGTGAGCCTTTGAAATCCCAACATCACAGATGAACAACTGTTCAAAGTGTTCTTTTGCAGAAATCTTGCTCTAAATCTGACAATAGAGACAGATATTTTCTGTTAATAGACACAGCAGCAGTAACCACAGCAATAGCATCATTCATGCTTAGTAGGTTGATTTTTCAGTAGAGATCCAAGGAATGATCTATTAGGCCTGACAGAGTATTCAAAAAGTACATAAGAGTGTAAAAATCTAGAGGGAAACTACAATGAATGGCCTCGATTAAAGATTGGAGAAACCAAGAATCTTAATCCAAATATGGGGGTCCCTAGTATGGCACCTAGAAATTCAATACTCAATACAATATAGTATGATAAATTATCTGATAGAGGATTTAACAGAATGCTTTGGGGGCACACACCAAGTGTTGAGGGAGGATGCAGTAACAGGGGAAATAGTCCTGAAAAGGGTGATACTTGTGCTAACCCAAAGATGTTAAGGAGTTATTTAGGCAAAAAGGCATTACAGACAGGAGAGCTCAGCATGAACAAATACCCAGAAGAGTTGGATGACACCACCTATAGGGAACTGCAAGTAATTCCTACACAGCTGGAGAATAAGGCATGAAGGGAAAATGAGATGGCAGAGGCACAGGTAGGGTTTTAGGAAAGACCTTTTAGAAACTAAGAATTAGAACACTTACCCATTACCCTGGAGATAAATGGAAGCCACTGAAGCATTTTAAGCAAGCAAAACACAATCAACATTTTTTAAAGATCAGTTTGGCAAAACTTTGGAGAAGAGAGGAGAGAGGGACAAAAGTTGAGACAGGGAAACTAGCTGAAATAATCTCTGTGGAGGATGATGGTGGCCTAAGACAGCAGTACTCAAAATGGAGAGATGTATTAGAAACAGTAAACAGATTTTGAGAGAACTCTCAACACTTGTTCACTGATTTTTGTAAAGGGGAGAAAAAGAAAGAATCAAGCATGACTTCTAAGTTTCAAGCTTGAATGTCTGGACGAATAGATCCGCTGTTTACAGAGAAAAAGAATAAGCAATGTACATTTGAAAATATATTTTTAAAAAAGATACTGCATTAAATTAAAAGAAAAATTACCACAAACAAAAGTAGAGACTGTCTCAGATAATACAGATGCACATCGCTGAGGAAAAAATAAAAAGCTTAAATTCACAAAGAATAAATCTGAGTTAAAGAAATTCCTGTCTAACATATGTTGATGAATGAATAATCAAAGAATAAAACAGAAGGCAATTCACTAACAAGAGAGCCATCTACTGCCTTATAGGAATAGTGCAGCAATGAAATGATGCCACAAAAAATGTGGAAGAAAGCCAAGAGTTTTTGAACACTTCACATTGCACATGTATTTACAAAATAACTGATCTCTCCCACAAAAAATTCCAAATGGTTATTAGCACTTTTAATAATAGTTAAATGCTTTCACTTACTTATTTCTCCTAAAAACATCAATTCAATATAAAACATCATTTTAATATAAAATGCTTACCTGCCATCATGGCTATCATACTGGCTTTATAGACATTAGTAAGAGATCCAAGTTCTCCTGTTGCTAATATGGTTTTGAGATGAGCCTCCCCACAGGCCTTGCGAAACTGACGAATCTCATCATACAGGGCTGAGGAAGAAAATAATTGAGGCAGTTACAAAGCAGGCAAGTGATAACATAACTTGGCAGCCATTTAGAGCTAGTAGAACCCATTTCACATTTAGGAAGCATAAAACATTTGTCACTTTCTAAAAATCACCCCAATTTAATATTGCCTAGAGCATTCTGTTGCAGTTCACATGCTGTTGTAAGGAATGCTTAGTTTGCTACCATGAAACTGCTTCTAAGCTCTGGTCCGAGGTCCAGAGTCATGGAGTTTTTCAAACATCATTATAATGACATGCAAATTATAAATAATTTCTACCTTTTCTGTATGATGGTTATTTATAAGAAAAAACAAACTTACCTACCATACATACAGTGGCATACCACTCTGCAAAATAATGGGAAAAAATTTCCAGATCCTTATTAATTCTTCCCTTCACACATAACAGGTTCTTTGGTTGAAATATAAAGCAGTCCTTTCCTGAGAGCTCTGCTACTGACAATAAAGATATAACAGGTTGTCTCACTTCCTGCCAGGGTGTATGTCTATATAGCTGACTAAAAAGTGTTGAGCCTGGCCAGATAGTGTTGGATATATATACACAAAGCCATCTGTAAAGAGGCTCTGAGATGCTGCCTTGAATCTACTAACCCTTGAGTTCTTGACCCCAGAATGACATCTGGCTTTCTAGAGTTCCACATAGCACCCAGATTCACTTCATATTTCATAATCAATGTAACATTTTTATATTAAAGGACTTTAGTACATAAATAATATAACCAATATAATGGATATTAAAATTTTTGAAAAATTATCTAGGTCTTTTGTCAATTACACCACTGGATTTGGACTTTTGCCCTGTATCAGACATGCTACTCTCATTTTTTGAACTCGGGCTATTCTCATGCTATCAGGACGAAGGCTTTTTCTTTCCTTTGTATGTGTGTCTTTCATAGGAGACAGTTTTATAAGCACATGGACTAAACTGAGCAGGAGGGAAATATTCATAATATGGGTTAGCATAAGCACTTTTTAACAAACTTAGTTTGAACAAAACTTGCCTTCCCAATCCTACAATACCTGAACTTAACTTGAAGCTTGAGAGTAAAAGTTGAATACAAATGAAAACAAGTATTCTATTCTAAGATCCTTGGTAAGTTTAGAATCTGACAAGAGATGGTACCCACAGAAAGTTCTTCAAGAAAGGATTGGCTATTTTCATAAATTCTTAATAACAGGCAGTTTTGAGTACTTGAGATGCCATACCACCTACCTTACTTACCCTGCCCATCTACCTAACCTGGGAGAAAATCATCTTAATTATACTTCCAATGTGACAAACTGTATAAGAATATTAGAAACAGTAATAGACTATGTAGTAATAACAATTTATATTATTTTAACTGAATAAGTCTTGGGTAGAATGACAGTTCTCCAGTTACTGAATCTAAACCAGAAAATTGTTCTCTGAGAAAAGGAACAAGGAAACCTCCTGATATAAACATTCAAGAATGCTAATACAAAGTTAACTTATTAGTTAATGATTTTTCTTCTTCCACAATACAGTACTACCATTAAAGGCAGGCTTTAGAGCCAGACAAACGTGGATTTAAGACCCAAGTCAAAAGGGATTGGCAGTAGTAGGAAACTGCCAGGCGAGTGGGGGTGGGATTGGCAGTTGAGGGAAACTGCTAGGGGAGGGATGGGCACACCTCATCAACAAGGGTACCTATCAGCCGGGCTTGATGGCTCAGCCTGTAATCCTGCGCCCTTGGGAGGCTGAGGTGAATGGATTGCCTGAGCCGGTGGGTTTGAGACCCACCTGGGCAGGCGAGACCTCATCTCTACAATAAATCAAAAAATTAGCCGGGCATGATAGCGCGCGCCTGTAGTTCCAGCTACTTGGAAGGCTGAGGCGGAAGGAACGCTGGAGTCCAGCAGGTCGAGACTGCGGTGGCTGGGAGCGGCCACTGCACTCCAGTCTGGGCGACAGAGTGAGACTCCCACCTCAAAACAAAAACAAGAGTACCTACATAACCAACGGTTATATGCCTAACCCTAAATTGTACCCCACATCTTTAAAATAAATAAAATTAATTAAAACCCAATTCCATCACTTCCTGTGGGGCCTCAGGCAAGCTGTCTCTCTCAGCCCCAGTTCTGCCTTAGAATGTCAATAATAATATTTACTTTATAAGGTAATGATGAGGATTAAAAGAGATATAAATAAACTACTTTGCACACTGTCTGACATATTATAAGCACTCAAAAAGCTTGATCATTATTATTAAGTTCAGAATTCTAGTAAAATGAGTTTTCATTAAGTGTTATGTAATAAAAATTGAATCTTATTTCATGGTCTGACCCAAATCCTTGTACTGAACTGAAATTTTGTATGGATTAGTGCTTACACTGTGAGCCATCAGATAAGCCTTGAAAATATTTTATTACAGCATTTGTTAAAGGGAACTTGAGCTTGTAAATCAAGTTCTTAAAACACTGATCACAATCTTATTTATGAATAAAACCACTATCCTTTCCTAAAAAGTACTACCTTTGATACCCAGTGAATGAATTTCTTTAAATACCATTAAAATTAGCCAGAAAAACCAGATGTATTTTATGTCTCAGCCAGTTACCAATCATTTGGGAGTTAGGCACTTTAATCCATGATCCAAACAGAATGAACCCAAAGTAGTCACTTAGAGATTAACAAGATAAAACAAATATGCAACCAGTGCCTTCTGATTCTTTAACTGCCAATTTCTTAAATATTTTACTGGCCTATTTCAACACAGAACAGGATCAAGTTTTTCTGAGAAGTATTTTAATCTTTAAGTTTCAACATTTAGAAAATTCTCATTTGTTTCAGTTACCACCCTGACCAGAATAATTAAATCAAAACATATAACCAATCTGGCCTTTTCTGAATGTTACCTGGGCTACATCAAGTGATTGCTTCTACTCAAGCCTTTGAATCTTACAGAGTGATGCAAAGATGAAATAGTTAAACTTTTTAAAAAAATATTGCAGCATCAGCAATAGCAGCAGATCCAAAAGCCCAGTGGCCCAGTGGCCAGCCACCAGTCAACAGTATGGTACTCCTGATGACCAGTGACAGCAGCACTGGCAATGATCCTGTGAATAAACTCTTCCCATGGTACAATCTGCCTGTACTCTGCTCCCCAGTCTATCACAGTCCTGCTTGCTTAGCAAACCTAGATCTCCAAGCTTGCTATTTATTCAGTAAGCCACTTTATGTCTTCTCAATAAATCCTCTTCCAGCTTAGCCTAATCACAACTAGCTTCAGCAGTTTCAACTCATAAGTATGTCCTGAGGACTATAATGTAGTGGACAACATATAGGTTCCCCCAACCACCTGAGTTCATACCTCATCTCTGCCCTTTATTTGTTGATCTCTATCCCTTATTTGTTGGTTTGGGCATGTTACTTAACTCTTAACCTTTATCCCAGTTCCCACATTAATAGAATGGAAATAATAGTAGCATGTACACCTCATGGAGTTATTCTGAGTATTAAATAGGTTCATACACATAAACTGGTAAGGACAATATCTAGCACACACTAATACTCAAGGAATACCAGTTCCAGTTTCCTGGACAGTGACCATGGTGTTACTATTACTGGTCAGTGCTTATCAGGCTAAGAGTAGGAAAGAACTTAAAAAGCAGAGGATAGCCGGGCTCGGTGGCTCAGCCTGTAATCCCGTGCCTTTGGGAGGCTGAGGTGAGTGGATTGCCTGAGCCCGTGGGTTCGAGCCCCCCCAGGGCAACTTGGTGAGACCTCATCTCTACAATAAATAAAAAATTAGCTGGGCGTGGTAACGCGCACCTGTAGTTCCAGCTACTTGGAAGGCTGAGGCAGAACGATCGCCGGCGCCCAGCAGGCGAGGCTGCGGTGGCCAAGAGCGGCCACTGCACTCCAGTCTGGACAACAGGGTGAGACTCCAACTCAAAAAAAAAAAAAAAAAAAAAAAGCAGAGGATACCATGATCTAAGTTTCTTAAAGAACATAAAATAAAACCTCTTTGGGGCACCAGAAAAGCAGTTGGGGGGTGGGGGGAAGAAGTTTACTTAAATTACAAACAAGTTTGTTTTTAAACATGGAGTCCACACTCCTTTGAATAGCACAGACTCTTGAGATACTACTGTTTTTGCTACTTGCCAGTTATGTAAACATTTAGAAATTATTCAGTTTCTCCAAGCCTAATTACTTAGGGAGGCTCAGTGTGCTCACATATTTTTGAGTAGATTAAATAATACATGTAGCTAAAACAGAATCAGGCATTTAGTAGATGTCTAATCATTCAATACTAGCTTCCCATATTTTTCCTTGTATATTCCCAGAAATTTAAAAATAACTTTAAAGAACAAAACAAAGCAATTGTTGACCTAATACCAATGAAAGCACAATTAGAATTTGCAGATCTCACATATGTGAAAAAATAGACTACTCCACTCCAACACGAACATGAAAACCACAAAGAAGCAGTATTAGTGTTTAGGTAGTTTTGAATACTTTGACAATACAATGATAGATACCTTGGAATCTAGATAGATGATATCCAAGTGACTTGATAGCTGAAATGTAACCCAGTCATTCTCAAATTATGTCCTTTAACAAACTCAGTTAACACTTTCTTTGCAATATAAATGAGCAAAACAATGGGAAAACGAATGGGTAGATTTTCCCCTATGTTAGAAGGAAAAGACAGCGGTAGGGTGTGGATTTTTAAAACTGTTGCTAGACTACACATGCAGAGGAAATTACAAGTGAAGTAATAAATTCCAGAGATCTTCTTTCTAAAAAATTCTTCACGAGGAATAATTACGAAAAAGAATGAGAAATATCCTAAGTTTTCAAAGTTTCTTCCTTCAAAAATGCTCATAGTGTTTTCTAACTAGCACTTAGTCATCTTTTGTGAGACAGTGGGCAGTTGCATCCACATTTCAGATGTAAAAAGTGAAATGTGGAGAGATAACTGGCTTGTCCAAAATCTTATCATGAAGTCAGTGATAGAGCAGAGAGGAGAATTCACGTCTTCAGACCTGAAATAAAATTTTATTACTTTAAACTTTTCTTCCTCCATCTCAGCACAAGCACCTGCATGCACATATCCTAGAATTAAAATGTATGTTCAAGAAAATAAAAGTTGAAGTGCTTCAAGTAATGGAGTAAACAAACCTAGAACCTAAAGGGATGTCAACTTCTACCTAGTTCAAACTACTCACTTCACAGACAAGAGTTATAATTCTAGGAATGGGTTTTCATTCTTTTAGGGAAAAAAGGTTGCATAGAATGAAGAGTTCCAATCCAAAAATATAAAGCACTTAATTTTGTATAATTTAATATACTAAAAATAATCTAGAAATTGCTGTATTAGCCTTCCGCATGGCAACACAACAAAGGCCTGGTGTTGTAGTAGAGTTCCCATACTTGAATAAGGAGTTTCCAGTCCTTGCTCAGCCACTGATTAGCTATGTTACTATAGAAAGTTACTGAATCTCTCCAAACTTCATTTTTCTCCTCTAGATTAGATTGAAGAGGTTTACTTTCACAGTTCAAACACTTGTCAAAATCTGGGAAAGAATATAAACATAATTATTCAAATGATTAAGAAGGTAGTCGCCGGGCTCGGTGGCTCAGCCTGTAATCCCACGCCTTTGGGAGGCTGAGGTGAGTGGATTGCCTGAGCCCGCGGGTTCGAGACCCGCCTGGGCAGCGAGACCTCATCTCTACAATAAATCAAAAAATCAGCTGGGCGTGGTAGCGCGTGCCTGTAATTCCGGCTACTTGGAAGGCTGAGGCGGAAGGATCGCCAGAGCCCAGCAGGTCGAGGCTGCGGTGGCCGGGAGCGGCCACGGCACTCCAGTCTGGGCGACAGAGTGAGACTCCAACTCAAAAAAAAAAAAAAAAGAAGGTAGTCTATTATTTTTCCTCAGATCTAACTTTGACAATAAGCACATGTAAAATGAAGATAAACTCTAATTTACTCTAAAAGTTTATGCTGTTATAACTAAGGCCAAATAGTCTCTTGTTAGTGATTTAGAAAGACAATTGTGAACTCTATTTTTGGAAGTTCTCAGTCACAGATAGGAAGGGGAAGCAGAGGTCCTCTTAGCCACACACTGCCATGAAGGTAGAGAGAAATTGGCCCTGTCAGGTCACCAGGATCTTAGGAAACTTTTGGCACAAGTGCTGCCAGATTTGCGGGGGAGGGTGAGAAGGCAAGGTGAGGAGGGACTTGTAAGTCAGCTCTGCCAGGGAAGGTGAGGAACACCCTCACCAGTGAGGGCTGGGAATTCTGGGGGTCGGAGAGGACTTGGCAAGTTCAGCCAATGATACTGAGCCAGGGAGACAACCCTCAGGGCTTGTCTCAGAGAGTATTGGTCAAAAAGATGAACATAATGAAGATAATAAGAGAAAGATTTCTCACTGACAAGAGAAAAGGGTATAAATACGGAAAGGGGGAAGGTGAGAATAAACAATGTAATGTTGGATTGTAATAGATGTCTTCAATGTGCATTCATGTGTCCTAAGATAGATAGATAGATAAAGATAGATAGATAGATAGATAGATAGATAGATAGATAGATAGATAGATAGATAGATGATAGACAACAGATAGAGAAAAAGATACAGATCATGGGTGCTTTTATGTGTGTGCTGTGTATATGCGTATATTCATGTATTTCCTTGATCTGTCTACTGAGAGGGCCTAGAAACAATAACATCCAAATATCAACAAGTATGGCTAGCAACCAGATCTTGGTTTCTAAATATAACTCATCATTAAAAGGAACCAAAGTTCCTTAGAGAAATGGCTGATTCCAGGGCTGGGGTAGGAAAAGTCAAAGATATGCCTGAAACATCTATTACAAGAAAGCAAGGAAGTTCTCAAAGAATGATGGTAACATCAAAAGGACACAGGAGTCAGCTTGAAGCAGCTACCACTAGCCTGGGATAATCTGAGTATTTATGAAGTGTTACAAATAGGATAAAAGAAGGGAGGGAGGAAGGGAAGTTATTGCCAACTAATACATATAGAAAAAAACGATGGAATTAGAAAATCACCATTTGGCAACTGAAAAATTATCAGTGAATGCTAAAATAGTGAATAAAAGTTAAATGAGGAGCAGGATATTAATATAGTCTCAAAATATCTCCATTCATAATTCGTATTAATTACTTATTAAAATGCAAAATACTTATTAATTTTACAATGAAGAAACTTGGAAGAAACTATCTTAGCCAAGAAAAAAGTAACATCATCAATAATGAGACAAATGAACATCCTGTTACTACTGAAATAATGTACTGGGAAGAACAGAGCAAAACTTCTGTGTTATGCCTGCCAGAAGTGCATAACCTGAATCTAATCATAAGAAAATACCAACTAAACCCAAACTGAAGCATGTTTTACAAAATAATGGGCCTATAATCTTCAAAGACAAAGAAAGACTGAGGGCTGTTCCAAACTGAAGAATACTAAAGGAACATGAAACAGTTGATCCTAGACCTAACTATTGGGACAATCTACAAAATTGGAACAATCTGAGGATTTAATGGCAGTATAGTATCAATGTGAATTTCCTGATTTTTTTCGGTATACTGTGGTTTGATACAAGAGTGTCCCTGTTTTGGCTGGGCATGATAGCTCACATCTGTAATCTCAGTACTTTGGGAGGCCAAGGTAGGAGGATTACTTGAACCCAGGAGCTCAAGACCAGCCCGGGGAACATAGTGAGACCTCATCTCTACAAAAACATTCAAAAAATTACCTGGGTGTGATGGCATGCATCTATAGCCCCTGTTACTTGGAAGGCTGAGACGGAAGAATAACCTGAGCCCAGAGATAAAGGTTGCAATAAGCTGTGGTCGTGCCACTGCACTCCAGCCAGGGCAACACAGTGAGACCCCAACTTAAAAAAATAAAAGTCCCTGTTTTTAGGAAATGCACACTGAACCACTGAAAGGAAATGGATCAACAGGTCTGCAAATTCACCTCAAATAGTTCAGGAAAAAATTATATTTATATATATATATATATACACACACACACACACACACACACACACACACACATAATTTATATATGTACACACAGAAAGAATAAGGAAAAAAAGTAAATGGGTAGAATTTTATAATTAGGATATCTGAGTGATGAGTAAACTGATTTCGTGTACTAATTTTGAAACTTTTCAATAAGTTAAGATTATTCAAAAATAAAAGTTAAAAAGATATGTTTGATATATATTTGTTGTAACTTGTTTAGCACCCAGGTATTTTTCATATGGGAAGGCTTTTCAGATTTTGAACCACTCTTCTTAAAACTAAAAATAATGTGATTATACATGGTGCATACTATTTTGTAGTATGCTCAGTATATAATCAACACCTTTCCATATTAATAAATAGAGGTCTATAATACAATCTTAATAGTCACAAAATCTTCCATCACATGAACATAAAAATTATCCAATCATCTTTTAACAGATTTTTAACAGATGTTTGCTGTTAAAAATAATACTTCAGTAAGTAATCTTATAGTTAAATCTGCAAACATCATGACCTTATTTCCTAAAGGCTTTATTACTTTTTCTGCTTGCATATTCACATGTAATACATGTTCATTGTTAAAAATATCAAACATTATGAAAATTGAAATTTTCTTATTAAAAAAAGAAAACAATTCTTGCCACGTACAAGAAAAATAATAATTTGGAAGACTATTATATAAAACATGCCTGACAAATGAAAATGGAATTCCAACACCACAACTGTGAATTAATCAGAATAATGCAAAATTTAACAAAACACATATACCAGGAAAGTGGCTGCCATAGTGATGTCACATTAAAAACCTATTAATAAATGTTTTGACTTATAATGAGGTTTTCAGGAGTAGTGAAAGTGGGTATAGAAGTCCAGGATATATTACACTGTAGATGCTTAATCAATATAGAGGCACAGCTAGCAGAGGCATTGTCTCCTGTCTGTCCCCCCATAACCCTCCTACTACTGCCACACTGATGAGAAGCGGAGGTCATAACCTGGCCTCTGTCTGTCATTTCCAGCTGAAAAACAAGTGAGGTGGTGTCAGTAGAGTGCTCAGTGACAGGAATCTCACTCAGCCACACTGGGAAAGGCCCATGTGCACCAGAGAGTAGATCCAAGGTGCAGAAAGGGAGCAGAGAGGTCATACTGTGTCTGAAACAGCATCCAAAACAGGTTAACAAGTGGCAAGGCAGACAACCCCACAAGCCAGCTGAAATTCACATCTATAGCATTTTACTTTTCTTTGTTTAAAATTAACTTGTTTCTCTTAGGTTCCACCTAAAAGGAAAGTATATTCTTAATTGTGAAGCAGCTGGTAATCTGTTTTCTAGAAAAGCACTGCTCTAGACATAGAAGACTATTTTAGTAAAGCTTTCACGTATAGAATTATGATTTAAATAAAAATGCAAATGTTTAAAGACTATGTTTCCTATCTAAAAGTCATAAAGTAGATTTCATTTTATATTTCATGCTATTCAAAGGCACTTAAAAAATAATTGTTAACGAACAAATCTAAGCAATTATTTTTAAGTATTCGAAAGATGTTCAACATTGCAAAAGAATGGCCTGAAAATAACTCTTAGATAATTATATGTACAGTAAAACACTTAATATAAAATTGTACAACAATCTTTTAAACTAAAAAAAGTTGCAATATGTTCAAGAACGCAGTTTCATCCACCAAAACAACTAATTAATCTTGTAAGACTAAAACAGAGATGAGCTAAAAAACCAGATAATAAAAAATCTACTAAAGTTAAAACACACACTTTTTTGTCAGTAGTATTTACAGTTTTAAAAACCTATAGCATTAACACACACACACACACACACACACACACACACACACACACACACACAAAAGCATACAGTTATTATAAGTATCTTCAAAACTTCTCTGTTATAAACAATTCCCAAAACAGAGAAACCACAGATTATGGATCATGTCTATAGAATTAGAGATTGCTTTTCTAAAAAGGCATTATGATTAACAGCTCTATTAAAGAAAAAAATACCAATTTATTTTCAGAGAAGTTTTTTCTACCATCCATCTTGTATAAAAATAGGAAAAATAGATTACTACCCAGATTCACACTTAAGATCTATTTCATACAAGAGAATGAAACACATTGTGGCTTTGGTCCTGATATTTCATTCTCCAATTCTAAAACTCTTGATAGTCATGAGATATGTACTCCACAAACCAAGTCTAGGAGAGCAACTCAGGGGTGAACAATTTAAGGAGATGAAAAGTACATGAGGCTGTGGATACAGAAGACAGGCAATACTTCCAATTTTTCCACTGACCGTAAGATGCTGCAAGAGACCTGAGACAATCTTAGCCACCTTTGGAGTCATGTCTGCTGGTGCCCAGTGTGGAATGAGTCTCCCAAAACTCGTAAAGCCAGTTCTAGGTCTTGGTCTCAAGGAGGTAGATTCCTGAACAAGTGAGAAGCTGATAGCATTGCCCTTTCACTGGCAAATATATTAGGTAAATATATGCAACAGAGAGAGGTCATAAAAAAAGTAAGAATACCTCTGTATATTTACAGAGCATGAAAAGTATTTAATTTTTAAAACTTGCCCAATAAGATTTATGAGATGATGAGCCATTTCTGTGGCTGAATGCTTTCTTCAAAGAACAGTTTAAGGAATGCAATGTTGATGTCAACTTCAATATTACCATAAAGAAATTTTGTATTACATGTACTAACCATAGGAATAATATTCACTAGAAATGAAAACACCAAACGTAAAATCACAGATCATTATAGCTTTAAAGGGGTATAAAAATCATTATGTCCTATCCCCTCATTTACAGCTTTTCTAAATGAAGCAGAGAGAAGTGAAGTGTTTACTCAAGGACTAGATGTAAATTATCAAAATCACAAAGACCAAAATCCAAGTTTTTCGAGTTCTACTTCATTCATTTCATACACATGCTATGTGGTTACTCTCCTTGGCAACAGACCATTATCAAGGGGAGGAGGAGGAGGAAAAGGAGGAGGCAACTTTTCAGCAGCCATGGAGGGCTTCATCTGGGGCAAGCAACAGAATGATCATTTTGTAGACATTATCTAATTTCATCCCTATTGCAATCCTGTGAAGTAGGTATCATTATCCCTATTTTACATAGAAGGAACAGAAGGCACAGAGAATAACCCGTCCAAGAGTAAATAGCTACTGATGGTAGGGCCAAGATTCCAAACTAGGTCTGTCTAATGCAAAGACTCTGCTCTCAACTCTTCTCTGGGTCTGACTGTGACTCCAGCGATGATTGTCTGGCCTGGCTAGTGGCATGGATGTTTCCCCCTAACTGCTATCTTCATCACAGAACATACAGCTCACCCAGCCCACCCAGGGACAGAAAAATTCTTTTTCCACGAACATAGAAGGAGATGCATTTCTTGGCTAAATTTACTACAATAACACTTTATTCAACAAACCTCCTGTTTACAGCAAACTGCAAATCTGGGCTAAATGAATGGACGTACATGAGAAATACAATGTGTAGTAATTAATAAGTATGCACATTCAACAATGCTTCAGTTATCCAGCACTTGAACTATATGGAACCAAGAACTAGAAGATTCTGTGAGGAGAGGTGCTAGGACAAAAAATCTGAAAATGTGTGTCAGGTGATTCTGAGAACCAACACTATATTCCACATCCTATCCAGTTAAAACTACCATCCTGTGTGATAAATGAGTTGTCTATATTTCTATGTCCAGATGGACAGGAGTGAGGGAAGTACCGGCAGGGAAGGGCAGTGTGCCATCACGAGCACAACATGATCTGACAGTAAAAAGCTTCACGGCTGCAGACCAGGCAAAAAGACAATAATAAATAAAAAGACAAATAAATCAAAAAGTCCAACAGTCTGGACTGTTAGGATAAATCATCTCAAAGATCCCAGTGGCCCCTGAAAACATCACTGTAGTCCAGGATAACACAACTGGTAAGAAAACAGTTTTGAATAATTAAGAGAAAAGTAGTGACAGAGTGAGACTCTGACTCAAAAAAGAAAACACATTTTTAACTGCTGTTAAAATAACTGATACGTTTTTCAAATAAATGTTTCATTTATATGACCATATCATTTTGACCATAAAAAAAGTTGTATTTAACTGAAATTATTAATAAACTCAGAGAAATATAAGTGCTTTCAGTAAATTTCTTTCTAAAATAGATTTCTCTGATTTTTCTCAAATTTACTGATTATTCTTGAATGTCTGCTTACATGAAAAAAAGGATGAAGTGCCGAAGTCAGGTAGCTTCAGGTTCTAGTGCTCAGGAGGTTTGGTAGTCTTCAACATTAGAAAGGTAACTAAAATTGATAAGGAAATAAAGTTACCAAGGGAAAGTGTACAGAGGCTGGCAAGAAGTCAACCTGGGACAGAACCTGAGGACCCCTGACAGTTCAGGAATGACAGAAGAGGTAGAGGAGCTTGCAAATGAGAAGCAAGAGTAATTGGAAACATAAAGGAAAATCTCAAGGATGTAGTCACCAAAACTATGACAAGAGAGAATATCCAGATGGAAGAAACAGTCTGCTGTGTTACATGTTGCTGAACCGTAAAGTTAAATAAACAACCGAGGAGTAAGCCTGGGCATAGTGAAATAAGAGGTCATTAATGTCTTAGTTTGATCTTGTCAAGACAAACAAATACATACGACTCAACAATTTTAGTCATGAAGAGGAGAAAAGAAAGGAAGATTTGGCAGGGAATGAAGAAGAATGTTGGCATGTGGGTTCCTTTTTAAATGTCTAAATGCTTAAGGGGAGTGAGCTAGTACAAAAAGGGAAGATATGAGAGGAAACAAAAAGGACAACTGGAGTAAGACTGCCAAAAATGCATGAGATGAGAGTGAGACACAGTAGAGGGACTGAACTTGGAAGGAAGGAGAAAAGGAGGGATCAAAGAGTAGACCTGATTTAAGGACCTTGAGGAAGTTCCTGTCTGACAGCTTTATTTCCTCTGAGAAGTAGCAAGTAGGTCATTCAAGAGGGAGGCAGAGTTTCAGGAAAGTAGAGGTTTTAAATGGTCACCAAAGAGAAACCAAGGAGAGGTATATGAATATTCTCGAGTTCATACCCTAAACTGTGGACCCATTTCCATAAGAAATGACTAGGACATACTCTGAATGGCCAGGTTTAAAGGGGGATTCTTTCTATTGTGCTTTACCAAGTGTCCTACAAACCTCAGTTCTCAAGGGAAAGGGCCCTGGATTTAAAAATGCAATAGCCTGATAGACATCTCCATCAACAAACTCTAAGAAAATTAATTTAGTCTCATATTTTAGTAAATAGCTAATATTAAAACATGACACTGAAAAACACAACATGTAATCAAATTGAGAATCGAAATTAAGACAAAATACTATAGTGAAAAACATCCCAAGTCAATTCAGATTTCTATTTGGAATTACATTTCTAGTATTAAATGTTCCTTTTCAATTTGTTTTGGGTCAAGAGGTTATTAACACTATAAAAAAGAGTTAATAGAAAAGTATAGTCCAGGACAAAGACATGTAATTATATTTTGCATAAAATGCTTGTTATTGGGAAATTATCAGCTCTTAAAAACAACCACTCCTCATTCATTAAGGGATGGACAGTCAATTATATCAAAACTCATCTCCTATTATATTTTATTTTCCAATTAGTAGTATAATAGAAACTATATTTCTATATCTACAACTGCTTAATAAAAGCACAAGTTATAAACTATATTTCCATATCTACAATTCTTTAACAAAGATATAAAGAACATATAGATTTTTATCAACTAAATCATATTAAATTTATTTGCAGATATGTTTTAAATATTATATTTACTCACTTTTTCCTCTTATTCTCCTTAAATCTGAACTGAAATCCATGACTAAAAGCAGATAAACAAAACTCATACTTAGGGACAGGTATAACTATTTAAAATAAGCCTTTTAAGAATGACTGTAATTGGCCATAAAATCCATAGACAATAATAAGAAAAGGAACACAAATTAAAAGTACTAAAAGGCAGGGCTCGGTAGCTCAGCCCGTAATCCCAGCACTTGGAGGCCGAGGTGAGTGAATTGCCTGAGCCCATAGGTTCAAGACCCACCTGGGCAACTTGGCGAGACCTCATCTCTACAATAAATCAAAAATTAGCCGAGTGTAGTAGCGCATGCCTGTAGTTCCAGTTATTGGAAGGCTGAGGTGGAAGGATCACTGGAGCCCAGGAGGTAAAGGCTGCGGTGGCCAGGAGCGGCCACTGCACTCCAGTCTGGGTGATAGAGCAAGACTCCAACTCAAAAAAAAAAAAAAAGTACTAAAAGATATTTGTGAATTGTCAAGAATTTAAACCTGGCAAGAATTATAAATGTTAATAAGCATTAATGGAGGTAGGGGAAGTAAGACAATGGGAATAGGACAATACAGGAATGTAGCTAATACGCCAAGCTAAAAACTACATTTTCCAGCTTCACTTGTAGCCAAGTATGGTCATGTAACTCAGTTCAGCCAATGAGACTGTAATAAGCAAAGGTAGTGTGTGAGGCTTGATGAGATAAGCCCTTCTTTCCTATCATCTAGAACATAAATGCAAAGACCAGAGAGTCAGAAGCCATCTCAGACAATGAGGTGCCCTCAAGCTTGATGGTAGAAGCCACATGCTTTGAAACTAGAAGATAGAGTAGCCCAGGTGTAGGAGTCCTGCTCCTGCAAGGGTTGGGGATGATCTCTGGCTGGTGTGATGGCGTTGGCGATTTACGAAAGAGAGAAGAAGCTAGAGAGAAAGAAAGAGACTGGACTCCTGTTTAGTGCAGAAGTCATTTATTGGGAATTACAATGGGTCTTTTATCCCCATATTTTGCACAGTTAGTCTCACATGTCTTTCACTTGAACACAAAGCCAGGTGCGTGAGGGGCATCCCCCACCCATCAGATGTTTTCTCAGGTATGAGGAAGGACAAACCCAAAATTGTCTTACTGTTCCCTATGCTTGGTTAATGTTTCTCAAAAGCAATGCAACAATCCCTACTATCATCATGATGTTCTAATAATCAATAACTTCTAAAGCTTATGCGTACACAATATCTATGATGACTAACTTAAATCCTATTACCTTTCTATTCTATGCTAATTCTACTAATCCTAACTTATACAATTGCTATGGAAACTCTTAATTATAGCTCAAACCAGTTCCTAAAGAATGTGGCCCAGTCCAAAGATCACACTGGGCTCTCCAGATTGTGGCCCAGTCCAAAGTTCACAGTGGACCACTTCTTGGAACAAATGATTATGATCTCACTCAAAATGGTTACTACAAACGTCTAAGAACTACATAACTATTATATAAAATTATTTTATTTCTCAGTCAACATACTAAAAACCTGTGACCAGTACTAAGGCTCTTAGATGTGACCCAAATTTAAACTGTAAGTTGTACAAAAGCCAAAACCGCAGTCAGTAGGAAAAAGGGAACAATGAGTTTCTAAAGTTAGCTGTGTTTCTCTGGATCTCAGAGTTTTATGCTTGAGCTAGCAGTTTTTTCTGGCTATAGTGCTAAGCAAGAAAAAGGAGAGGGAATGGGGTCAATAGCTCCCAAATGCATCCTAGTGGTCTTGGGGTCCACGGCCCTCCCTGATCCCTAATGCTCAGTGGGCCTCCGTGGCCGGCTCCCAACACCCAGGTCCCCAAGAACTTTATGAGGCTACTACACACCCCTGAGATTTCTACCTCTTAAGTTTATATAAGAGAATACTTGAATGTTTAAACCATCAGCTGAACTTTTGCTACATCAAAACTAAAAGCAATTCATAACTGATAATGGAATTAGGCTTACACAGATAGACAGATAAAGACTTGACAGACAAATATAAATGGATAGAAAAAGTCACAGAAAGATATCCATGAGATATGGGCAAGTCAGGTCAAGTAAAAACATATTAAATAAATCCTATTTCTTATTCAAACTTTAAAAAGGGGGTAGGATAGCATGTGTGTATATAGAAAGAGAAGTCTGTAAAAGTATGCACTGTAATGTTATCAGGGGTTATTTCAAATGGGTGAGATTATGAGAAACATCTCTACTCCTTTATGACTAGTGGAAATTTTTGCTATTAACAATGAGTAGGTATTGTGTCCCCAATTAGAATAAAATATGCCTTTTATTTGATACATATATATAAAAAGATAATATATGGCCAGGTGTGGTTGCTCAAGCCTGTAATCCCAGCACTTTGGGAAGCTAAGGAGAGAGGACTGCCTGAGCTCAGGGTTTCAAGACCAGCCTGGGCAACTTGGTGAGACTTCATCTCTACAATAAATCAAAAAATAAGCTAGGAGTTGTAGCGCATGTCTGTAGTTCCAGCTGCTTGGAAGGCTGTGGCAGAAGGATTGCCTGAACCCAGCAGGTGGAGGCTGCAGAGGCCGTGAGTATGTCCTTGCACTCCAGCCTGGGTGGCAAAGTAAGACTCCAACTCAAAAAAAAAAAAAAATTAAAAAAATAAAAGATAATATATGATCCTGGTTTTAATTTGTGACTTGGTTAAAAATTTTGAGGGTAAACTACTTCTTATAACAATTTTTTTGAAAGAGAAATATACTTATTTTCACTATTAATGACCTCATCTTTAGTATATAAAATATATTTAAGACATAGGTAAAATACATTTGATTTTTACTATCTATGTATAAAAATAATAGCTTGTGACTGGAATGGGCAATGCCTTCTGTAATCTGATATGATGGTGAATCATTAATCTCAAAGGTGAATAAAAAATTATATCCATGAGCTTTGTGTAAGATTACTAGGAGTTAAAACAGATTTAGTAGATTTATTAATAATCCTACATCCTCAAAGTCCACAAAGATAAACATAAAAAAGCCAAGTTTCCTCTAATACATTAAAATAAACTTTGCATAAAAGACTTGACTGGAGTGATTTATGCAAGAGTAACAAAACAGTACAAAATAGGAGTAACTCTTCCCTTCTAGAGAAAAAGCACACTGGTAAAATAAAATTTTTCTTAAAGTTTATAAATCTATTACATGGAAATAACTGTTCACCTAAGCACCCAAAGAAACCCAAAAGGTTCATGCAAGTAGACAACAGCTTAGATTTATGAGGGCACAAAACAATCTTAGCCATGTTTTCTCTTAAATTCACCTCTGATCTACTGACTTGTAACCTACAATAGTAACCTCGAAAGCATGCTGCATCTTACAAGATCTTGACCATTTGATTTACCAAAGAAGAATTGTGACTTCTCAGGCAAGGTCATACACCTACCTTCCCACTGGCCCGTCAGCACCAAGCTCCTGTTAATGACCACGTCAATTTCCGTAGCTCCATCTTCCACAGCCAATCTGATCTCTTCTAGTCGTGTCTTTAAATGAGTCTGTCCAGCGGGAAAGCCAGTGGCCACTAATAATAGGACAAGAAAGGAAGGATAGAAAGGAAAGGAAGAAAGAGGGAGAGAGGGAGGAAAAGAGAGAAGGAGAGAGGGAAGATGAGAGGGAGGGAAAAAGGGAGAGACAGAACAAGAGAGAGAGAAAAAGGGTAAGGGAGAGAAGGGGAAGGGAGGGATAGAAAACAAATGTCAATTGGTCAGTAGTTCATCAAAGAATTTCAAACAAACAAACAAACAAAAAAATCAGCCTTTAGAGACCAACACATTAGTGACACTTAAGAACATCATGTATGTTATGTGTAAGTATGAAGAAATAAATTTTCATCTCATATTGTACCGGTGTTAGGACAAATAATATATTCTCTGGAAGACCTGAAATTAAGTTGCTGCAGAGATGCTCATGAGGGTGCATTAAGTAGCCAGCAATTAAGAAAATATGGTATCTGTAGAATGATAGTCATACAATAGTAGCTGTAGCCTTGTCTTGATGAATACTAGTTATCCAGCATACTAGTTCTGGATCTTACTCTTGATCAAGATGGCTATCTTGATTTATTCTTGATTTATCTTGATTTACTTATTCATGAACCTTTTTAGCTATAATAACCAATTGTAATATGTAATCCTCCTACTGTCTATCTTAAAACAACCAGCCAGGCAGATGAGAAAAAAGACAAGAGAATGCAGGAGGGAAAAATCACCTAATTATTCCACAAAATTGGGGTGGGAGCAGAGTTGAGAAGAGCAGAACCAAGTATAAATAGGAGGAAAATGAAAATATAACTACACTTTTGAAAAGTATTAACATGTTTTTACATGCACATCATTAATTCCATCCTTGTTTCTAAAGATATTCTATTGTGTTTCCTTGATATTACTAAGTTCCTTGGGTTTGTCACCTTAGAAGAAAGTATGTTTCCTTGCTGTATAAAGGAAAAAATTGAACTGAGTGAAGTTGATGAAAAATTAAGGTCTACAAAGATGTAGCTGTCAAATACTTTGAGAATCCTCATGAATCAATTATATATAAAGATTGTATGTTTCTTTTAATGTATCCTTAATAAAATAAATTAATGATCTTTATAGACTCTTTTTAAAGCACAAGGATACTCCTCTAACATCTCTTAAAACTGGAATCTATTTTTATATTTATCTACCTAATTATCCATCCATACACATACACACACAGACATGTATTTACGAAACCAAAGATTTTTGGCTGTTTCTCTACCTCATAACAAGTCCTACAGAGTCTATCTTAAGTCAAGAACACCTAAATGCACCCTCTCCCCCTTTATCATCTAGACTTTGGTGTTGCTCTCATCATCTTCCCCATGGACTGTGATGAGTCTCCCTAAACTCCATTTCACCCCTTTCTAATTTGTCCACAACCAGCAGGTAACCTACTACACCATGAAGCCGATCATGCCATGCCTCTGCTTGAAACCATTCAGTGACTCAAAATAAAGCCCAAATGCCCCAGCATGGCTTGGATCCCCTCTGCCATCGGGCCCTGATCTTCAACTCCTGTAACTCTCCCTTTTCCCCACTGGAGCCAACAACTGCAAACCTCTTTCAGTTCCCTGTGCCTTCACACCTACGCCTCTATCTAAAACACCATTTCCTACCTTACTGACACTGTAAACTCCTCCTCATTCTTTAAGATCCAATGCAATTATCTCCACTAACATCCTTTCTCTGACTCTGAATGTCACCAACCTCTGCAGAATACACCACTCCTTGCTCAGAATTACAACTGTACCTTTGCATATCTTTATTATTTAATCGTATGTATTTAATTTAAAATATTTCAGTATATGGAACAAAACATATATACATGTGTGTGTAAGTATAATGCATATATATGCATATGAATACATTGCACCTTATAAATTTTACCTAAAATATATAAAATTTTCTCCTAAACAACTGAGTTTCCTTAAGGATAGGAATACATACAGTTCTTTATTCTTGGGAATTAACATAACATTTGCTACTTATTATGCAATTAATAAATACTAAAATCATAAATAAGTACAGTTAAATAAGTACATTAAGCTAATTTAAATCATAGTAAAAAGTTATATATAACAACCCATGGTGCCCAAATGACGAATTGGAAACATGTTTTAAAAAGTAATAGCAGGCCAGGTTCAGTGGCTTGGCCTGTAATCCCAGCACTTTGGGAGGCCGAGTAGAGTGAATTGCCTGAGCCTGCGAATTCAAGACCACCCTGGGCAACTTGGCGAGACCTTGTCTCTATAATAAATAAAAAATTAGCCAGGTGTGGTAGGGCGTGCCTCTAGTTCTGGCTACTTGGAAGGCTGGGGCGGACAGATCGCTGGAGCCCAGCAGGTTGACGATGGGGTGGCCATAAACATGCCACTGCACTCCAGCCTAGGTGACGAAGTGAGACTTCAACTAAAAAAATAAAATAAAATAAAATAACAGCAAAAGCCACAAAAAACTGTACCTGATGCCACAGGAATATTGCAGCCTGCAGCCCGGAGAGCCTTTATAGCGTCACACACGCGTGAGGGATAAACACACACAGCAGCTGTGGTAATGCCTATAAAGAAAGAAATCATAACAGTCAGCTTTATATGAGGTTCAACTCACACAATATGCTTTTGATTATGTTTGTACTACAACATTGGCAGAAATCAAATAAGAGGAAAAAAAATTCCCCATGATGCTACAACAAATTAAAAGGTTTTTCCTTTCCAAAGTCCCTTCTAGTTCTTGACAACATGGATCACTGTCTCATCATTAAAGTCATAGAAACAATTTTGATATACTGTTCTTTGAGATTAACATAATACCATTTTTAAATGCCTAAATAGTAAACTTGGCAGTCATGACTCAATGAAAATATTTCAGTTCATGTACATAACAAAAATCCAGGTTTATATAGCATTCAAACAAGTCAGTGTGAAGAACAGATGAAGAAAAATGTAAGTGAAATGACATTTAACTAACTACTCCTTCTTTTGCAAGAAATCATAAAATCTGAACTGAAGCCCTCATTTTAAGGAATAAGCTCTAAAATTTTAAAAAATTAAAAAATCATAGTCACTATAAAACAAAGCATTTTCATAAGACCTTAAACAAAGTTGCACTTTAAAGTGCTACAAATTAGGTGGTATTTTTATTGTCAATTTGAAAGAAACATAAATACTTTTCTCTAGTTCCAGTCACAGCAGACAGGCCATGAAGCAACCCTCCATGGAAAGGAGATTTAGCTCCCTAAACTAGTCCAGCAAGTAACAAGACATGTTGTCTTGGAAATACCACCTAGCCTTCCAGGTCTCGATTTCCTTATTTGGGAAATAAGAGGACCAATTCTCATAGGTCCCCTCCATCTCTAAAATGCTGAGGTTCTAAACTTACAGCAACTTTAAAAAGTCCTTTCTTTCATGTATGTTAAGAAAGTGAATACAGTTTTTTTTTAAAGATCTAACCTAATATACAAGCATGCAATATTCCCCATTTGCATTTCACTTTCAAAAGTATTTCATTTACTCACAGAAAATACTTTATGTATGAGATGTGATTATTAAGTAATGAGTCTGGTTTTTTCACATGTGGCTAGGGAATCAGAATCAGTATTTTAGAGTCACTAGACAGAAAATTTCTAAAACTGAAGAACTGAAAAGTAATATAAAGGCACTCTCTACCAGCAACTTTAACCAAGAATGGAAAGAACTGACCTAAAAACAAGACTCAGATTCTCTCCCTCTTGTTTTTTCAGGAAAAAAAAAATTCAATTATCTATCTATGTCTACAAGAGTTTCCATCACAGATTTTATCACTATCACATTAATAGCTGAAACTTAAGTCCTCTTAGATCTAGTAATCAGTGTTGTAAACAGATAGATTACACAAAACAACAGTACCTTTATCGTGCATATTTAAAGCTTTTAAGAGATCGTCCCGGATTGGATATTTAGCTTTATAACAGAGCCTTTGAATGTTGGAAGATGTATCATCACCTGAAAGTGTAGTAAGATCTATAAAGGTAACAGCTTTCAGGAGCCAAGCAGCCTGGTTTGAAGAAAAGTAAACACAAAGTAACTTAAAAAAAAAATTAACATCCAACTCCCCCCAGTTAGTTAGTAGAAAAATCATTATACAAATTGGGTGATGATATCTTATGTCTACACTGTTCTGAGGTGTATTCTGATATATGACATTTACATAGCTCACGAGTCACAAGATTAACATCAATCAGAATAAAATAAAAGGGGAGGAGAACAGCCTTAAACATTTTTTCTCCCACATATACCTCAAATAGAAACCTCTATTAGAGAGTATCTCCCCACTTCTGACCTCCTCAACTCATCCAAAGAGGAGTTCATCAGGGATACCCTGATATGGAGAACTAGGGAAGGTTTCTATCTTACATTTTACCTCCCACACTGGGATCTGGAATGAAATATTATATTTTAAAGTCTCCAAGTTCTCTGGTGTTATTTTTTTGTTTAGTTTAATCCAATTCTATTTTTAAGACAATATTCATACTTCACAACTCATTCTGATGAATTTCCTTTTATTTTTTCAATCAGAATACTTCCAAGGATGAGCACAATGTGAAACGTCGCTCTAACGGATTCAATCACAATTTTCTGCTTCACTTGTGAAATGAACTCTGAATTCCTTTTAGTCCTGCATAGCACGTCTTTGGTTGGGATACACTGAGAATATGCTGACCACAAGTACTCTACAAAACATCACTTTTGGAATTTGGAAAAATGATTTATGAAAAGTAATAATAAGGTAAACACGATGGTCAAAAAAGGTCAACTCTTAGACCTAAGGGCCTCAACAGTGGACACACCAGGTTTAGATGTTAGGGTTTTAAAATTAAAATAGAAGACAACCAGAGAAGGCATGTCTAAGAAACTGAATAAATGTGTTGAGAAAAATATGCCATTTAATTCACTCATGAATAAAGATGCCTCAAATTCATTTGCGGTTTTGCCACTCAAGAGTGATAAGATTTTTAACTTGTTTGGATAAATGTGTTATCTTTCTCCAACCCATCATCATCATATATGAATTATTAAAATAAGTCATGGACAGTTGCAATCTTTTAAGTTTAGATGCATCTTGAGCGAAATTCAATATTGTGGCCTTGAGGGAAGAGCCCATGCATTGTAAACTACAGGGACAGAATGCTCAAGAAGAACCCTCACCTGCCACTCTTTCTTCACAGTTCTACGAGCCTGGATTTGTTCTGCACGCCTCAGAACTGCTGGATGATTCACTTGTATTTTGGAGATCCAGCTAAGGTCTAAAGGGGAAAGAAAAACATTTTTGAAACTTAAAGTTTTATGAAATATAGTCACCTATTTTTACCTGCACCTTGAAAAGATACATTTATCATTTGACATCAATGCTCTTTTAAAGCTTTTGTTTCTTTTTTGCACAACTACAAATAACCTTGTTGAAGAAATGCACACTTCATGTAAAATCAAGTACATCTGGAATTAGAAGAACCTGTATTAATTCATTACACAGACACGTCTAACAATGGGGGAAATGTTTGTTACCATGCCACGTACCTCACAGCTGACAGCAAAGACTTATTTGTGAGTGTCTAGACCAGGAAAGCAAATGATTAATAAATACTTAAGTGAATTAATGTTGGGGCTTTAAGGAATTCTTGATCACTACCCCCTTACTGACAAGATTAATATCTACTAGAAGCTCATAGGATATAGTCCCTTCTTTATTCAATGGAGAATTTTTCAAAATGTATTAGAAATAACAACATTGGTATAACAGAAATTAGAAGAAAAATAAAAAACAAGCCATTCAAAATTGCAGGAGATATCTCTGTTGCTTCAGTTCTGAAATGTTCTCTCCCTCCTTGATCCACTCTCCTTTCTCTCCTGGCTAACTGTAATTTCTACCTTAAGACCCAACCTGTATGTTAGCTTTTGTGAAAAAACTGCCAGCTCCCCGGACAGAACTAACATTGGATATAGCTCTCCCACAGAATTTGTATTTAGTTTATCAAGGAGTTGTAGTGAAATCGTCCATTGTTCTTACTATTACTATATTGTGAAATATGATCTTATTCATCTTTGGGTATTTAACACAAAACTGTTTGTATAAACCTATTTTAACTTTACCCACTGATATCCTATAACATTGGTGGCCTCTCAGTAAATTGGACAAGTACAAATTCACCTTCTACAACTAACCTCATTTCTCCATCCCTCCAGCAATTCCATGTTTTTGAAGAATCATCTTCTTTAAAAAACCATGAAAAACTACTGTGGAAAAGGTAACCCATTAGGAGTTATGTTCTGATCATACAATCTTCATACTGTAATGGGGAAAACTGCTGACTGTATATAGAATCATGTAATAATAGAAAGAATAATATAATGTATTTGCATCTACCACAAAGATAAGACTACCAAGAAAACCAATGTTTACAAAAGATTCTTTGAAGGGTGCAGGAAGCGACCAGAGGGGCGGCTCCAAAATGGCGCCGAGCAACGTGAGGCCCTAGGTTCCGGCTTCTGTGTGCACAATTCCCCAGCGCCCGAATTTCAAACCTGCAAGCCTCCAATCCTTAGCCAGCTTTGTAATGCGTCCAATAGGACTATAACATGGCATCGGCCCCACCCTACTCCCATGCAGCTCCTCCAATAGGAACATAGCACGGCCCCTTCCAGCCCCTGTCAGGCTTATAAATACAGCCCTCTCCCCGCAAATCTCTCTCTCTTTTTCTTTTTTTCCTCCGTTACAGATCCTCTCTGTAAATCTCTTGGTCTTGGCCGGGTGTGGAGTCATTACTGGCGCCGAAATTCTTTTATTCTTTCCCTCTATTTTCATTTGATCCTTCTTCCTAAAAGTATCAATATTAAAGGTGTAGAAATTCTAAGTTGGAATCTGAATAATTAATAGATATTCTTATTTAAATATCACTGAAGAAAGAACAGAGTTTGGGTGCTTTTTTTCCTAATTAAATTATTTTGTTAGCTGAAATCATTTAATAAAACAGATTTTTAACATTTCAATCCATCTGCTCCTACTTTTCAAAGACATTGTATGTTTTCTTGCTTGTTTGCTGAGCCAACTCCACAGAGAAAATGTGAGCCTGGGGTCAAGCAGCCTCTCTCCCTTGCAAGGACTGATTTTGTACTAATAGAGCCCAAGGGCACAAGACCAGACAGACACACTAGACTCATTTATCTAAGACCTGTAAGATTCTCCCTCTAACCAAACATAGGGCAGGGGTTTTTTTGTTTGTTTTTTGGGTTATTTTTTTTTTTTATGACTGATGATGATGATTAGGTTCATGGTAAATCTTGTTTCAGGCAGATAGTAAAAACAAGTGAAGCAAAGAGTTGTGTAAATTACAAGGCTTGCCACCAAGTAACTATTGACAGTGGTCAAGAATAGGGATGCCTACTACTCAGTAGAGCAAAGTTTTGAGCAGCTGTCCTTTATCTGCAATATGACACCCTCAAAGTCCTTCTCTTTCTCTTCTCTAACTCCCCACCTGCCTATACTGCCACCATTGGAAGTACTAGCACTGCTGCTAGAGAGAGATCTCAGGCAAACCCATGAATTTTCTCACCATCTGGCTCCCTGGTACTTCTCATGCCCCATCTCCTCCCTTGCTGTTGCTCTTACTCTGGTACAGCCTTCCTAAATTGACACATGATATTATCTTCTGTCTCTGGACCTGTGCATTCTGTTTGTTCCTTCTGCCTGGAATGCCCTTCTTTATCCTTGATATAGAGTGAACTTCTGCTTGTCCCATGAGCTCAGTTCAAATGTTACCTCCTCTGTGAGCCTTCCCTGAACCTCACAGGTTGAGACATTCTTTTGCTTTTTTGTGTTTCCATGCAGCTTTCCAGACTACCTTTAGTACAGTTCCTTTCACTCAGAATGGAACTGATGTGTCTAAATGTTTATATCTCCAACAGATTTTTTTAAAACTCCAAGCAAAGTACCTGACATGTGGGTGGCATGCAATAAGTAAGTTAAGTGTGTCCTAAAGACCAGAAATGATCTAATTATGGGCAATATCTTTCTCAACTGCTTCAGATAATAAAAGATGTTTGGATCGCCACATGAGAAAGTGAGACTGAAGCATGAATGATTTGCTTGGGTACATTCACCTTAAAAACCAACTTTGGACTGGGCGCAGTAGCTCATGCCTATAATCCCAACACTTTGGGAAGCCAAGGCCAAACAATCACTTGAGACCAGGTGTTCAAGACCAGCCTGGGTAACATAGTAAGACCTCGTCTCTAAAAAAAAAAAAAAATTGTATACAATTCCCACCAAAGGTTAGAACCCATAGAGTTTGTTCTCATACTTCTCAGACACCACTTGCCAGAGATCCCTGCAAACCATCTATGGAAGAGTGTAACAGGATTACCTCTCTCACAATATCAGCCTCAAATGCTAAAAATATCATTAGAGGTCATAAAATTATCCAGCCCCATATTTAATCTAGCCACAAAATTTGCCTCTGTGACCTCCCATGACAATGAATTATATAAATGACTATCTCATTTTATTAACACTTAATTTGCTACTCTTTAATTTCATCAAATAACCCATGTTCTCATATTATGGGGTCTGGGGAAAAGAGAGGACTGATTGGCCTTTGTTATGTCCTTCATAATTTTTAATATTTTATTCAAGTACCCTTTAGCATCTCCTTTCTAGGAGAAGTGATTCTAACGCACACAATCTCATCAGGACCACAGAATCTTCTTCTTATGGGGCCAGGAAGGGTTTCAAGTACACATGCCTTTGGGGGGAACAGACATGAAGCCATAATTGGAAGGCAGTAATACTCTTTTCTTAAAACTCTTCAATAAAGACAATTCTACTGTTTCTCTTAGTAAGTCATTTTTGTAGCTTTGAGGCTCTTGTGTTGATTATAAATTCGTTCTCAAATACTCTTCTTACAATTTATTATTATTTTTTCCAGATCAAGTCTCAGGAGACAATCATTTTCCATGCAAATCTGCTTTCTAGTCTTTCACTTCTATTTGTATTTCTACAGATGTTCTTGTATTTTTTCCACAATATCCTTAAAATATGTAATGCCAAATGATAACCCTACAAAAAAAGGGTATACTTTGCATTTTGATTTTAACTTTTTTCCTAATGGACAAAAATCAATCATGATACTTAATTAAAGATTCTCCCCACCAAAAAAATAAAAAGGAGAAAATAAAAGAGATTAAATTTTCTACATTGTCTCTTACTTTTTTCTGGGTTTTTATATCTAACTGGACCACCCAAATTTGTTCCCTAGTGTGGCCTCTAGTAATTTCCTGATATGCACTTATATATTTTATTCGTTTGTATATTTGAGTTGGGGTTCTGTCATCCAGGTTGGACTGCAGTGGAACGATCATGTTTCACTGCAGTTTTGACCTCCTGGGCTCAGGCAATCCTTACCCCTCAGCCTCCCAAGTAGCTGGGACTACAGGCACACACCATCACACCTGGCTATAACTTTTTGATTTTTTTTGTAGAGACACGGTCTTACCATGCTACCCAGGCTGGTCTTGAACTCCTGGGCTCAAATAATCCTTCTGTCTTAGCCTTCCAAAAAGGACATATTACAGGAATGAGCCACCACACCCGGCTAGCACTTATATATTTTAATACCAGAGTATGTTACTGAAAACTCTTATTATATTCACCTAATTGTTTATTATTTCTGCATTGTTCATTTTTAATTCTAATTTACAACCTCCTAGGAATTAGCCACACCCTTCCATATGTTCAAGGGCCTAGCACAGAAACAGTCGCTCAATAAATGTCTATGCCCCTTCCATCACGGCAAATTCATTTCTTACATCAGACATTGAAACTAGTGAAATATCACCTGGTCACATCTAGTCTTTCACATTTAGCCTTGGAAAGGGTTACATCTGTGCACCACATGCAAATCATACAACCTCTCTATTTAGCATTTCTAGAGTGTAGGTATTATGCTAAATGATGTGAGAAATGCAATGGCATCTTGCTCCTATCCTGAAAAACCTTAGGGAGGAAATTGGAAAGGAAAGCCATTTTCTCTGTAAAGAGCTGAAAAATATAAAACAAAATCCAACACACGAATTAAAATCGATGCTTTCAAGCAACATTTTCCAACTGGCTCCACAGGTTTTATCAGTTAGAAAACTGACTTTGGTGATTGGAACAAAAAAGGGAAGGCTATTAAGGATCCAGAAAATTAAGAAGTGGAAGTCCAAGTTCAGAAAACAAAGAGGAGCCTAAGACAACAACAGAAAGTCAAAAGCTAGAGCTAGAAGAACAACGCCAGCATCTAAAAGCAACAGCCTGGTCATGCCACGGCAGCTGCCTCCTGGCACCACTACTGCCATCTTCCTTAACTTACTCAGAGCCTCAAACTCCCTATGAAAGCATGAACTGGGATCACATGCTATGCATGACTATGGGGGTCAGTGAAGAGAGGGAAGATGTCCTTCCTCTGCCATGTCTCCAACCTAGTCTACATACTAGGGGATTGCCCAACAATAAGAGCTAGATGTTGGATGCCGTAGGGCAAAAATGATAAATTTCTATTAGAATGATCAATAAGTTTGGAATTTGCTAGACAGGAAAACTTCTCTTGAAGATGCATAAAGTACATCAGCATGTTAAACTTTATGATCAAGTCCCATAGTAAAAAAAACAAACAAAAGAAAAAAACCCTAAAATTTTCTTTAATCTAGTATTTCTCAAACTTTTTTGACCACAGAATGCTTTTTCCCTATAACATATAGTTATCATACTGGTTGGATGAGGAAGGAGGGTAGGTCATAATAGGCTTATCCATTCGTCTGGGAAGAAAATCTTAGTAGGTAAGTAGAGTTTAGAGACTGACCCTAAAGCATTGGTTCTCAGTCTGGACACAGTTTTGGGCTGTCACAGACGGCGGGGAGGAGGCAAGCGGGGTGGGGGTGAAGGTGGGAGGCCAGGGATGCTGCTAAACACCCTACAATGCACAGGACAGTCATCCACAACTTAGATATGTGGACCCAAATGTAAATGGGTGCCAAGGTTGAGAAACATTGCCCATAGGATGGCAGGATTCAGGAAAAAACAAGAAGGAGGTGCTGTAGAAATAAGGAGAAAACTTTAGTTTTGTAGGAAGTGGGGGTGTCAAGAGCTAAAGGAGGTTGGCTATATTTGATTAACTGCAGCTTATTTGTAATGTGCCTTAAGTACTAGGCTAAGGAGTCTAGACCCATGCTGTCCAATCAGTGGCCGCTGGCCATATGTACCTATCTGAGCACTTGAAATGTGGGCAGTCCAAACTGAGATGTGCTTTAACTGTAAAATACAAAAATTTCAAAGATTTAGTATCAAAAAAATGTAAAACACCTTTTAAATTGTTTTAATATTGATTACACAATGGAATTATAATATTTGACATATATTTGGTTGGGTAAAATGTTATTTAAAATATTTTCACCTGTTTATTTTTACTTCTTATAACATATATACTAAAAACTTTAATATCACTTCGTGTCTCATGTTATGTTTCTAGTAGCAATAGTCTAGACTTTACACCAGAGATAATCAAGAATCACTGAAGATTTCCAAACAAGGTTATAACAGAATTAAAGAAGTCTTTAAAAAAAAAAAAAATCAGCATGCAGAATGTCCCATAGACATACTTACATAAACATGTAAATGAAAATATGAAAAGGTATTTTAAATGACATCAGGATCCATGATTGGTTCAATAATATATAGCAAGTAAATATATGGAATACAATTCAGTCATTAAAAAGAATGAGGTACATCAGTAAGTACTATTCTAGAAAACTGACTATGATACATTTCTCAGCAAAAATAAGTGATCTGCACAGTAGTGTGATTTTTTTTAAGATTAAAATGTTTATAAAAACACAAAAAATACAAAACATGTATCTGTTGGCATATGTACAAAAAAGCAGACTACATACCAAGTTGATAGAAATGCAAGAGGTACTATATATGATATTTCTACTTTCTCATGTTTTATATTCCCATAATACGTCAACATTTTTTACAAAGAACATGCATTACCTTATTGAGTAGGAAAAATAAAACATACTTAACTCTTGCATTAAGAGGAATTTCTATGCAGCAATGCATAGGATAGGCAGAAAGAGAGGCAGACTACAGGAGGTAAACCAGTAAGGCAGCTGCCACTGTAGTCTGGGCACCAGCATTATAAACTACCTCCCTGGGGCATTTTCACCATTCTAAACCCTGCTTGACCACTGAGCTCTTCCACAAAGCCAGTCACACAATATCAGGCAGAAGTGATATCAGAATGCCCTATGACTGTTCCCATAGAAAAGACACCAAAATGTCAGCACCATAGGCCATTGTGGAGAGCGCGGCCTGAGCCAAGATGGCGCCCGGGACCTCTGCCAAGTCCCATGA
>NW_007253785.1:152957-173959 GCF_000164805.1 Carlito syrichta
GAAGAAGCTGGCATGGTGTAAAGGCTGAATAAACCGCTTTGAGAAGAACACGTTGTTGTTGCCTCCTTCCTGCTGGTCAGGGGTGAGCGACAGGCCATCAGACAATAACTGATAATTATATTATGCCTACATGATACCAAGTTACATGGGAGTAATTGGTAAGGGCCTTCCTAGAACAAAGAGAAAGTAACGTGACATAGTCAATATCTAAGTGCGCATGTGTTAACCCTGTTACAACTCTGTGCCATAAAACACCCAATCAAAATGCAGGTTGCCATATAAGAGAGACAAAGGGGATGGCCTGTTGCATTCAGGGCTCAGCCTTTGGATGTGAATCCGCTGAGTCAGTGCCGGCACAAATAAACGCTGCTTCCTGGCAAAAAAAAAAAAAAAAAAAAAGCCATGGTGTCCCGTCTCTCTATAAAGAACCCCACCACATCTCTGGGCCTCGCCTGGGAGGCAGAGATGGTGATTTTACTTCCCTTGTTGCTGGGGTGCAACTCCCAGGACACCAGGAGAGGTGACCTTGTCTGGCGCCAGCTGAACAAATGATCCTAGGGCACTAGCCCTCCCAGCGTACCAGGACAAGGACTCCGGGAGCACAAAGGAACCCAGTGACGCGCAAGAACCAGCCAAGGGAGCACCACCCATCAGACTGGTAAGAACTCGGGTTCAATTCGGTAAGCCTGCGCCTAAGAGGCAGAAGGGGAGCCTGATCACTCCCAGAGTTGCTCAAGTAGTCCCACAGGGGGTGAAACTGAGACTCTAAGGCACAAGGAGGCAGGTTGGAAATGTATGACTGCAGATGAATGAGACGCTCCTTGGAGGCGAAGCAGAGTAGAATCATAATCCACAAATCCCTGGCGACCTCACATGGCTTAGGGCAGTAGGAGAGTCAGGAAAAATCCTGAAATCTGCAAGAAACCTCAAGTAAGGGTGGCTGAGCCTTTCAGAGAGGGTTCAGAGTCTTAAGGTCTGCAAGAAATTCCCATTACAGGAGACTGAGCACCTTTTGGAAAACTCCAGAATTGCACAGACTAACTTGGTAACCAAGAATGGGTAATAAACAGTCTAGGCCTAGGAAGAGAGGTCAAAAGGACTCCCTTAAAATTCCCCCAGATAGTCTGCTGGGATGAATGTTGGAAGGTTGGGAAAATGATTCCAGAACTAAGAAGAAAGGAAAGAAAGATTGAATGTGGTTGTTTTGTGCAAAACAACAACAACAAGAACAAAAACCCTATATATCAGCCCTCGGTCTTTTGGCCGGAGTTTGGTTCTAATAAAGATTGGCTTTGCCAAACTTCAATAACTTACGTAAATAATAAGTCCTCTGTTTCATCTGAGGAAAAAGACTGTGCCCTTTGTTGGCTACCGCAGGACCTTCCCATGTTCCTCCTTAAAACAGGAAATGTGGAAAGGAAAGAAAAAGGAAAAGAATCTGAGCCCCTGTAGGAAAGGGAAAGTCTTGGGATCCACTTTCCTGTATTCCCCCACCATATGATCCTCAAGAAGACCAGAAGTGTGAGGAGGGGGGAGAATGGCCAGGAACAAGGATCTGTCAGGAATTCAGGAGTCAAAACCCCCAAGCTCCCAACATATTTTTCCTAACTTAAAAAGGGAATTGAAACAATTCCAGAAAGACATTGAAAGGTTTCCCTTTCCTCCTGAGGATTCAGGCAAAAAGGTAAAACTATTCCTCTTAAGGGAAGTCCCACTGGGACAAGGAGAAATAGGTTTTGTGAATACTCCACTCATCAGTACAGAAGTAAGACATTTTAAGAAAGAAATGAAATCACTCCTGGAGGACCCACTAGGATTGGCTCATCAAGTTAATAAATTCCTTGAACCTAACATATATACTTGGGTAAAACTAATGTCAATTATGAATATTTTGTTTACTGGGAAGGAAAGAAGAATGATCAGGCGAGCAGCTATGCCCATCTGGGAACAAAATCGTCCCCCTCCAGGTGTGCAGCCTGCTGAACAGAAGTATCCAAATACTGACCCTAGGTGGGACAATAATAACCCAAGAGATAGGGTAAGAATGCAAGACTTGAGGGAACTAATGATTAAGGGCATTTGGGAATCTGCCCCAAGGTCTCAAAATGTTTCTAAGACTTTTGAAATTCAGCAAAAAAAAAAAAAAAAAAAAAAAAAGGAGAAAACTCCTACAGCTTTTTTTCACAATGACTCAGGGACCAGATGAGAAAATATTCTGGATTAAATCCAGTAAACCTTGTAGGACAAAAATTGCTGAAAGTAAACTTAGTTACTAGAAGCTGGCCTGACATTGCTAAACAGTTACAAAAGCTAGAGAGATGGAATGAAAGGCCCATTAAAGAGCTGATGAGGGAAGCACAGAAAGTGTTTGTTAGACTAGAGGAAGAAAAGCAGAGGCAGAAAGCTCAAATTATGATAAGCACTGTCAAAAAGGTGGTTCAAAAACAAAGGAATGGAGCCGGGCTTGGTGGGTCAGCCTGTAATCCCGCGCTTTGGGAGGCTGAGGTGAGTGGACTGCCTGAGCCCGCGGGTTCGAGACCCGTCTGGGCAACTTGGCAAGACTTCATCTCCACAATAAAAAAAAAAAAAAAATTAGCTGGGCGTGGTAGCGCGGGCCAGTAGTTCCAACTACTTGAAAGGCTGAGACGAAAGGATCACCGGAGCCTAGCAAGTCGAGGCTGCAGTGGGCAGGAGCGTGCCCCAGCACTCCAGTCTGGGTGACAGAGTGGAGACTCCAACTCAAAAAAAAAAAAAAAAAGGAATGGGATAGATAGGTTCCAAAGTCCAGAGAGGGTAAACTAGAAAAAGTAGACAACAGAGGGGTATTACAAATTACTCCAATTCAGATTTATCTAAAACAGTCTGATGAGTTAGTTGTATGCAGGAAACAATATCCTATTCCTATGAAGGGAAGAAAAGGCCTCTAACCTGTAATTGATGGGTTTTTGAAACTATACATGTCACTATATAATACTCCTATACTTCCAGTAAAAAAAAGTCTGATGGGTCATACCATTTAATGCAGGATTTATGGGCCATAAACCAAATAGTTCAGACCCAACATCCAGTGGTTCCAAATCCCTATACTCTCCTAAGTAAGATTCCTCATGAACATAAATGGTTTAGTGTAGTGAATCTTAAGAACACTTTCTGAGCCGGGCTCGGTGGCTCAGCCTGTAATCCCGCGCCTTTGGGAGGCTGAGGTGAGTGGATTGCCTGAGCCCACGGGTTTGAGACCTGCCTGGGCAACTTGGCGAGACCTCATCTTTACAATAAATCAAAAAAATTAGCCGGGCGTGATAGCGCGCGCCTGTAGTTCCAGCTACTTGGAAGGCTGAGGTGGAAGGATTGCCAGAACCCAGCAGGTTGAGGCTGCGGTGGCCGGGAGCAGCCACTGCACTCCAGTCTGGGTGACAGAGTGAGAATCCGACTCAAAAAAAAAAAAAAAAAAGAACGCTTTCTGGACCTGCCCACTAGCCCCTGAAAGTAGAAACCTCTTTGTCTCTGAATGGAAAAAATCCTATAAATTAAAAAAATGCAGCAATTTTGCTGGACTGTGTTGCCTCAAGTTTTCACTGAATCTCCTCATTTATTTGGTCAAATTCTAGAAACTGTACTGGAAGGGTTTCTACCTTTGCCTGACACTAACCTCTTACAGTATGTGGATGATCTAATCATTCAAGTCTCTGATACAACCATAAATTTGCTTAACTTTTTAGGACACCAGGGATTCAAAGTTTCCAAAAGTAAGTTACAATTTGTAGAACAAAAGTTAAATATCCTGGACATTTGATTAGTGCAAGCAAACAAAGAATCAACCCTGAAAGAATAACTAAAATAGTCGATTATCCAAACCCAAGACAAAAAGAGAACTTAAAAAGTTTGGAGGATTAATAAGATATTGTAAATTGTGGATTAAATCTTATCCAACTACAACTAAAGGCTTATTTTCTAAAACTATTAAAAGAGACCCCAAACTTTCTTGAGTGGACTGAGAAAAAACTTACAAAATTTAAAAAACAAAACTTAGAGCAAGCCTTAATTACTGCTCCTGTCCTAGCCTTCCCTTCTTTAAAAAAAAAAAAAATTTTTTAAATATGTTTTGGCTGTTTCCTCTACCTGATTCTTTCTTAGATTGAAAGGGCTCCTTGCTCAAACCCATCATCTTGAGTTTATAGTTCATCAGTTCTAACCCAGAGATTGGGTGCTGATCAAGACCTGAAAGAAAACTAAGCTCCAACCAACCTGGGAAGGACCCTATCAAGTGCTTTTAACAACTGAGACGGCCATATGGTCTGCTGAAAAAGGGTGGACACATCATACCCACATCAAGAAATCACCAAAGGAAGTTACGGTACCAGAGAACACTCCCATTAAATAGGAAATCTCTCACACTGAACCACTGAAACTAAAATTCAGAAAAACCTAATATATTCCTCTGTACCTTTTCTCATGGCACTGCCAACTGCATTTCTTATCATATGTATGCTTATTGCTTTTATTGTTAAACATATTTGCAAGGGTCTTTTCAATCCTGAGCAACCATGGAACCTTCATTTACCTTGAAGGTATTACTAATTCTAACCATAGTAATGAACAAAAGCAAAGGTTGGTTTATTATTAATATCACTAAAACTAACTTCCCAGTAACTATTAAATGTGATGCCTATTCTGTCCTGCTAAGTAGAGAAGTCTTCATGACCAAAAAAATTATTATCTATGGTTGACATATACCTTTGTCCTAATACCACTGCTGAAGATGATCTAAAATGTATCAAAACAAAATATGGAGGGGGGCTGACCCTTGTGTTATGAATGGCATAACTTTACTCGCCCCAAATAACCCTTGCCAGGACTGGTATGGTGTCTTTTGGACCACTCAATTTAAAGAATGAACAGTATTAGTAAAAAAAACAAAAACAAAAACAAAAATTTAAAAATAAAATTCAACTTATAAGAGGGGCTATTCCTTCTAGTTGTCAGTCATTTACAAAGTAACCCATTGTTATTAACAATAACCTAACCTCACTCATAGACAGAGATCCTGTTATACCTTGGAAACGCAGGTTAGAAGTAGCCATATCTGGACAGGACCCTCTAGGTAAATTTTGGATACGGTTAATTGCAACACCTCCAGCATCTTCACCATCCATCAATACTACCCCAGTCCCTAATCCAAACCCTTTACAGCTTTGGGAATTAAACCAAATTAACCCCAACAATGATCCTGGCAAAGTAATGATTATGAAAGTAACAGATTTAAAACAAACTTTAGAGATTAAGACAGGATATAGGGACACATTTAAATGGATAAAATACACAGTAACAACCCTTAACAAAAGTGATTATTATGCTTGTGCCACAGGCTCAAATAGTCCCATTCCCTATTAACTGGGACACAGACCCCCAAAGGAGTGAGTTGCCTGTTGGCTCCATATCAAGATAAGGACACCTGGGGGAATGAGACTTGCTGCAGTCTCTCCCTGCTGGACCGCCTGTACAAACATCAGATCCGAAGGTATATCCTTCCTTCTCCATAAGTAAGGTGAATCACTCCTCTTGTCTCTCCAGACGAGGGGATGGTTTCACTGCTCCTGTGGGGCTTCTGCAAACCTGTACCCATGTCCTTAATGTCTCTGGGTCAACTGAGGGCAACTACTTGAATTTTAACATTCCTCGAGCAGATGTTTGGTGGTACTGTGGAGGTAGGACAATTTGAGTCCTGTTGCCACCCAAATGGATGGGAAACTGTGCTTTGGTTTGACTGGCTATTCCATTCACTCTGGTATTTCAAAACCCACTAATAACTACTAAAAGAGTCAAACAATCATTACCTGAACCACCAGAACCCAGCTCATTCGACTCTAATATATATCTAGATGCTAGAGCAGTCCCTAGGGAAGTTCCTAATGAATTCAAAGTATGAAAACAAATAGCTGCAGGATTTAAATCTCTCCTTTGGTGGGTAACTATAAATAAGAATGTAAACTAAATCAATTATTATATGTATTATAATCAACAAAGACTAATTATGCTAAAAATGCTATTAAAAATTGTTGAACAATTAAATGCTACTAGTAGGATAACATAAAAAAGTTGTATGGCCTTAGACATGATGCTAACGGAAAAAGGGGGAGTATATGTCATGTTAGGAGAACAATGATGTACTTCCCCCAAACTCATCAAGATCTTTTGTATTAGGATCTATCCATCCATCCTTCTTCCTGCTCCAGCTTGCCAGAGGAAAACATTTAAAAATTCAAGTATACAAGAACTGGAAAGCCCAAAGGAAATAGTATGCCTTACAGACTGGCAACTGAAAAGATGATAAATGGCCCCCTGACCATATTATCCAATACTATGGCCCAGTCACCTGGGCAGAGGATGGGTCCTGGGGCTATTGGACCCCCATTTACATGTTGAACTGCATAATTCAATTACAGGCAGTTGTTAAAATTATAACTAATAAAACTGCAAAGGCCATTAACATACTAACCAAACAGCAAACCAAGATTGCACAATGCTATCTATCAAAACCTCTTAGCCTTAAATTACTTGCTTGGTTCTGAAGAAGGAATTTGTGGAAAGTTTAACTTAAGCAACTGCTGCTTACAAATAAATAATGAGAGAACGGTTGTAGAAGAAATCACTGATAGGATGAGAAAACTTGCTCATGTCCCAATCCAGACAGGGAAAGGCTGAAACCCTGGGGAATTGTTTGGAGGATAGTTCTCAGCTTTTTGGGGGATTCAAAACCCTCATAGGTATTACACTTATAATTTTGGGAATTTGTCTAAGCCTGCCCTGTCTGGTTCCCCTGGTCTGCCTCTAGTCTCACTGAGGCCATGGCCAAAAAAAAAAAGAAAAACAGCAGCACATGTAATGATGTTATGGAAGTCCCAATCCCTTCACCAAGGTGATGCTCTTTGACCCTAGAAGGGCCCAGCATCAAAGGAGCAGGGGTGGGAATGTGGTAAGGGCCTTCCCAGAACAAAGAGAAACCTATGCAACTAGTCAATGTCTAAGTGCAATGCGTAATCCTGTTACAACCCTGTGCCATAAAACACCCAGTCAAAATGCAGGTTGCCATATAAGGGAGACAAAGGAGCTAGAATGTAATATAAGGCAATGCTCCACTGTGTCTGGGGCTCGGCCTTTGGATGTGAACCCACTAAGCTAGCACCAGCACAAATAAACACTGCCTCCTGGCAAAAAAAAAAAAAAAAAAAAAAAAAAAAAAAAAGCCTCAGTATCCTGCCTCTCTGTAAAGAATCCTACCACGGGCCCACATTTTAGAGCCTGCTCTGCCCCATCCATAGCCATGCCCTTACCCACAGGTAGGGGTCTGTGAAACCAAGGGCATAGACTTTCCCTGGGCCCACATTCTCCTCCAGTCCATATTCAAGGTTCACAAGACCCAGAGTTCCTAGACCAAATGGCTCTAGGCTCACTTACAGAATCTATAGGGATCTCTCCAAAGTCAGTAACTTAAAAAAGGGAACAAAGAAGGTAGGAGGGGCATGGACCAGGAAAGTCTGATGGGAAAGCATTAGCACACAGCCCCAAATGAAATGAGGAAGTGAGCAATGAGGCTATTATCTAGGGAGACAGTGTTCCCTAGATAGAAAGAAGAACAAATACAAAGTCCTTGGGCAAGAGCGAACATGTCACATCTAAAGCAAAGCAGGGACACAGTGTAACTGGAGGGGAATAGGTAAGGCCAGGTCAGGGGAGTGGTAGAAACAAAGTCAGAGATGGAAGCAAGGGCCAGCTCATACCTCTAATAAAATGTTTCCAAAATGAGGGTCATAGCCCTTGAATATGTTATGAAATCAACTGTGTCAGCTGCAACTAGCATTTTAAATGAAGAAACCAGAAAACAGAAACTATCAAGGTACAGTGCCCGTAACAGGTAAGGATGATTCGTATAAGTTCTGTTTCAGTTCCATGTATATTGGCACATATTGTGGCAATACAAAATACACTGCATTTTGTGAGGCATGGCCAACAAGGTTCGAAAGGTTCTTAGTAAAACTTTTTCAGCATGGACATTTCATAAGTGGCACTAAGATTCATAAAATATAAAATTTAAGGAACAGCTTCCTCTATTCACTACCCATGAATATCCTCAGATAAGTGTATATATGAAAGAGATCACAGATTAGAACAAACTATCAGGGTTCTCTGTCCCCTCCCCCCCATTACTCCATACCCTAAGTGACTACTAGAGTAAAATTTGACAACTCTTCCCAATGTGATCCAACTGCTGCTGACATGTTGGTTCTCACTAGAGTGACCACCTCATTCTGGGTTGCCCAAGATATGCCCAGTTTACAATCCGTGCCATCTGTGCTAACATCTGTCTTGTATATTTCATTTCCTTTTTTTTTTTTTTGAATTGGAGTCTCACTCTGTCACCCAGACTGGAGTGCAGTGTCCGCTCCCGGCCACCGCAGCCTCGACCAGCTGGGCTCCAGCGATCCTTCCGCCTCAGCCTTCCGAGTAGCCGGAATTACAGGCATGCACTACCACGCCCGGCTGATTTTTTGATTTATTGTAGAGATGAGGTCTCGCTGCCCAGGTGGGTCTCAAACCCGCAGGCTCAGGCAATCCACTCACCTCAGCCTCCCAAAGGCATGGGATTACAGGCTAAGCCACTGAGCCCGGCTTATTTAAAATAAGCCAAGATAGGTTGGTAGACCAGCTTCGACCACAGTGGAATGTGAGACCTATGAGAGACAAGTGCAGTGAACAAAGTTACTTTACCAAGTGGTTTACTCTGAAAGGTGACTAAAATTTGACTCTTTTCCCCATCCCACTGTATAAAACAAAACTAACACTCCTAACATGCCAGACAGTCACTCATCCATCACTTAGGGTATTCATAATATTTGTGGCTAGATTTAGCTAAGTCCTTCCAATTTGGGTCGTGGTAGAAATATTGTGTCTCTGCAACCATTTGGTATAGCAACTAGTTGTGCCCTGGCTGAGCCCAAACATGCAAGAGACACAAACACACAATGCCACCAGTCAGAAGGGTCAATGAGCCCCTACCATAGGTTAGGTAGCTACGTAAACATGGAATATGTACAGGAAATCTCTAAATTCCTTGCAAAGAACAGACTGAAAGCAACTATTTACTTTGGATCAGGCTTTTAATTCTGCCAAAACAAAAAACTACCAGCAACAATGACATTTTCTTTTTTTTTTTAAGCATGTTTAAAGAAAAATTTGGCTGGGTGCAGTGGTTCATGCCTATAATCCCAGCACTTTGGGAAGCAAAGGCAAGAGGATTGCCTGAGCTCAGGGGTTTGAGACCAGCCTGGGCAACTTGGTGAGACCTCGTCTCTACAATAAATCAAAAAATTAGCCAAGCCTGGTGGCACATGCCTGTGGTTTCAGCTACTTGGAAGGCTGAGGAGGAAGGATCGCCTGAGCCCAGCAGGTCAAGGCTGCAGTGGCCATGAGCAAGCCGCTGCACTCCAGCCTAGACGGCAGAGTGAAACACCGACTCAAAAGAAAAATTTAATTCTGAATTCCTATTTCTCAGGAAAGTTGATTATCTGTATTTTGCACAAAATTGTTGTCAATATGTGCCATGTGCCATGAAAACCAAAGAGATATGACTGACTACAGGATAATCTAAATTTGCTAAAAAGCATCAGTTACAGTAAGAAGCCTGTGCTCAAAGACTGCAACTTAACATATCTTCAGAAGATAGAGCTCATAAAACTTTGAAGCATGACTTTCATGTAGATAAATTCTAAATATTGTTCATTTTTATATCCAACTTTTCTAGTGGATGTATATGTAAAACAGTAGTTATTAATTTGTTGGTTCTGTTAAAAGAATTTCACAAAATACTAGAAAATATCAGTTTTATAGCAGACTCATAGGTGCCTCAAACAGAAAATCAGTTAAATTAATTCAAATATTGGCTCATTTAAAAAATCTAATTTGTCAAATGAAAGAAAAAAATGTGGAAGTCTATTTTAATGAAAGAAAACATCTCATATTATTGCAACTGCCACTATAAATTCAGTTAAAGAGGTTAGCATAAAATATATAATTATGTGATTTTACAGTGATAACATGGATACAAATTTTGTTGGAGTACAGTATCATGATAAAATCAATGCTCTTATTAAATTAAGAACCCTATGGAACACAAATATACTTGGATCTTATTGTGAAAGACAAAATTTATAATTTTGTCCAAATCAGTTTCCATATTCTAACAAAGTAAAAGCTGTGTGGTTGTCAAATTTTAAATATTTCATATATATATTAAAAAGAAGTATTTCTTTATGGCAATATGCACTGTTCCTCTTTGCTGATCAGCATCAGTTGAATACTAGGAATTCCTGATTCTTTGAAGAATAAGAACCATTTTATTAATCAACCTAAGCTGATGTACATGGGTCTTAAATTATCTTCTAAATAAGACTTTTGGCTGGCTACGGTGGCTCACACCTGTAATCCCAACACTTTGGAAGGCTGAGGTGAGAGGACCGTTTAAGCCCAAGACTTCAAGACCAGACTAGGCAACATAGTGAGACCTCGTCTCTACAAAATATCAACAACAACAACAACAACAAAAATTAGCCAGGCGTGGTGGCACACACCCATAGTCCCAGTTACTTGGAGGCTGAGGTGGAAAGATTGTCTAAGCCTAGGAGGTCAAGGCTATGGTAAGCCGTGACCATGCCTCTGCACTCCAACTTGGGGGTCTGAGTGAGACCCTGATTCAATTAAGTAAATACCTAAAAATATACAGAAAAACCTTTAAATGTTGGCTTTACTATTTTTTTCAAAATCAGTTAAAAATATTTTGTCTAAAAAAAATTAAATAAATAAAACACCAAAAGCCTTCTGAAACTTTAGTGAACTACAATTATTGATGGCACTAATTAATGACAATATTACAAAGACACTGAAATCTCTACAAAAGAATGGATTTGAACAAATTAAATAATGAGATTTCAACTAGTGTAAGGGGTTAATTTTAAAATTCTGAAGTTGCACTTTGAAATATTGTAACTTGTCTGTTTTGACTATGGTTGCATAACAAACCACCACAAAACCTCATGGCTAAAAGCAGCAAGTACTTATTATTTCTCCTGATAGGTAGACAGCAGTTGTACTGCTGCTTTCACTTGAGACGTGTTGTATGGCTGTAGTCACTTGGTGACTGGAACATGCAAGATGATTTCACTCACATGTCTGGTACTATGGAGGGTGCCGCTGGAAAACAGGCTCTGCTGGAACACTAGGTCTCCTCTCTCTCCATAGAATAGCAGAACATCTCCCTCTCCAAGTGCCTTTTCCAACAAGGCAGTTGAATTTCTTAAAAGGCAGTTAACAGCTCCCAAAATTGTTAAAGCAGCTGTTAAACGATTACTTCTACACCATTCTATTGGTTAAAGTGAGTCGCAGGGGCAACCCAGAATGAATACATTAGGGAACAAAACGAGGGCAGCAATACCAGAGACCTGGTTCATCTTTGAAGCCTAGGCTATCACAAGCTCCTATTTTAAACTGGATTAGTTTATATTCTGAATTGAAAAGACATAAAATTGAGGCTTGTAATTTTACAGTACTTAAATTTAGCACAACATTCGAAAGAATCAAAAACAGAGACATCTTATTTGACAAGTTTCATCTTATAAAAATATTTATTATTTTGTCTTGGAATGAAGGCAAAAATGTTAGCTGTGAAACTATTTGTAATAAAATATTTACACATTTCAATACAAAAAAATGAAAACAAAAAATACCTTCCATTTATAGAATGTACTAAGCTTACCAAGTACCTCAGCACCAGTAGAGAAAATATTTTCTCAATTTAAAATGTCCCGCGGATAAGAATCAATTGAAAGTGTCAAGAATTTTAAATTTAATAAACATACAATGTAGCTTTGACATGGTAACAGAGATTGAAACAGCTAAGAAGCTAATTAAAGCAGAGTATTAATAATTCAACTTATCTATGTTAGATAATTAATATAATTTTTTTGGCTTTAACGTATATAAATATATTTTAGCTTTAGAATAAATTTGTTTAGTGTTTGAAACTATTTTCTCCTGAATAGAAAACCCACCAATAAAATAAAAGCAATTTATCAATCAATCAATATTTTTAAGCATATAATTTTAAGTATTTTTAGTGACCCCTTTTATTATAAAAATAATCTAGTTTGCAGCTGGGCATGGTGGCTCATGCCTGTAACCCCAACACTTTGAGAGGACGAGGTGGGAAGATTACTTGAGCCCAGGAGTTCAAGGCCAGCCTATACAACACAGCAAAGAAATAGAAAAAAAATTTTTCCAGGCATGGGAGTGTGTGTCTGTAGTCCTAGATACCCTTAAGGTTGAGGCAGAATTGCCTGAGCCCCCCAGTAGCTGCAGTAAGCCCTGATCATGCTACTGCACTCCAGCCTGAGTGATATAGTGAGACTTTGACTAAAAAAAAAAAAAAGAATCTAGTTTGCATGTTAGGTTACCCTATCAAATATTCAACTCAATGTCACCTCTAAGCAACTTTCCCCAGTTCCTCAACCACTGAGTATTCTTCTGGGCTCCAAGGAACCTTACCAGATCAATATTATAACTCTTACTCTAGTCAGTCAACAAATATTCAGGTATTTACTATGTATCAGGCACCGGCACATAACCTAGTTGTTGGGAGCCAGCCATGGAGGCCTGCCTGCTGACAAAGTCCAAGGGGCCGAAGACCCCGGGTCACAAAGCAAACCTGGGCAGCTGAGACCCTTGCTTCTTCTACTTTTGTTATTAGTGCAGCCAAACAGTTCTGTACAGTCTGAGGATGGAAAGCAAAATTCCACTCACGCCTCCACTACACCTTGCAAAAAGGCAAGAGGGGAATTCATGAAGAAATTACCTTCCCTTCATTTGAATCCCTCCCTAGGTTTCCACATCCCCAACCTCCTCGTATTAGATCACGCAATCATTTGATTAAACATTGCAGTTGGGAAAATTGTTAAAAAATCAGAAAGTGCTATAATATTTAATGTTTGTCAGGGAACTCACTGGCCTTCCCAGGAAATTATCAATAGATATTTAAAATATCATGTGCAGGTAGATAATCACTTGTAAGATTTTATTTCTTCTGATTGGCGACTAATTGGAGAAACTTGAGAAGTTACAGCTTGTATTTTTAGGAAGAGTGCCAATGCAAAAATTACATTTACTTAATTTCTTAATTTCTACATGTGGTATATTATGGTTAAGAAATTAACAACCACATAAATATTAGAGCACCCTTGCCTTTACTTCCCTTTGTTAAGGAGGCTTATAATTCTGGTTAGGGATTGTGACTAAGGTGACTTAAGCCCGAGAAGCCTTTTGTTTTACAAACATTAAAGCTCATTCTCCCTGGCAGGAAAAAATTAATGCAGATTGTAAACACCAGGTGTGAAATTAGGGAAAACTGGTCTGGCCAACTTGTGGCTAAGAAACCTTGAAAATGTTGTTTTACCCCAGCTAGTTGCAAATTGCTGTGTGAAGGTCACAGGTGTGACTTGCTAATCTATGTGACAATTATAGTGCTTAGAACTTGAGAGTGATTTATAATGTAATAGTTATAGAAATAAGTAAGTTTTTGTATAGATATTAAGAAATAGTAATCATTAAAAAAAGTTAGGAGTTTATAAGATTTATAGTTAATGTTTAGGATAATAATGTTTTAAGATCAAAACAGGATGAACAAAGATACATTGCCTGTCCGGTCCATTAAATTGTAGCTGATTGCCTTGAAAACAAAAAAAAACATACAGGGTATAAAAGGAGTTGGAAAAGACAATAAATCAGCATTTGTCCTGTTTGCAGCAGAGTCAGTGTCCAAGTTTTTTCTCCTGCGCTGATGCCATCCCTTTTTCAGGAAACCCTGACCTGCTGGAGCTGGATTCCAGCACCTAGTGGTTATGTTTTGACTGAATCATCTACTTAAATGTTGCCAACAAGATCGCTAGACATCCCAAAAGCAAAAGGATTCATACCACTTCAATTACTACAACTTTGTACAACCCCCAGCCCAGCTCCCAATCACTGTACTTTTAACATATGGCAAATGATCTACAAATATTTGGTAAATCAATGATGAAAACACACAGCCTTAAATAAAATAAAATAAAATAAGAACTGGCAGTTTGGAAAAGCCTTGATACACTAGAACAAAAGAAGTAGAGTCATTCACTTAAGCAAGATTCACTAAATAACTACTATTTGATAGGAAAACTTAAGAAGAAAGGCCATCTGGGGGCAAGGAAAAATTATTTTAAAAATAGCAAAGATTGTGAAGGAGTTTTCAGCATCAAAAAAAAAGGGGGGGGGGGAAGAAAAGCATGTAATTTAACAACATAAATAAATAAATTACCAGCACAGGCAACATAGTGAGACCCTTCTCTACAAAAAAAAAAAAAAAAAATCAAAATCAACAAATAAGCTGGGCATGACTGTAGCCCCAGCTACTCAGGAGGCTCAGGCAGAAGGATCATCTGAGCCTAGCAGGTCATGACTGAGGTGAGCCCCTGGATTTAAAAAAAAAAAAAAAGAAAGAAAGAAAGAAAGAAAAGATCAAATGAAAGCAAACAACATAACTGCTATAAGCAAGTATCACCAGTAGATGCTAAAGACACTGAGTAAAAAGTTCAAGAAAAACTAGATGTTCACATAGTATAAAGTATCAACTCATATATGGCTTGCAGGTCAAATTGGAACTATATAATTGGCATAGGCAGCTGCAATCTCTTTAAACAAATAACCAAACTTAACATTATAATGAGGTAACTAGACACTCATAATGTGCCTCATGATGCAATATTGAGAGAACCATAATAGAGTATACCATAAACTTAGGTTAAGAGCATGCTATAACCCAATAAATATGTATCAGCTTGTGGACAATAGCACAGCCATTTTAGTTTTCTGCTTTAAAACATAACCTGTAGCTGTTTAAAGTTTCAGTTATGGGAAAAACTGCAAAGCTCCAGTCCACGCTTCAACCCCTTCCCTTGACCCACTTTCCCCTTAGCAACAACCAATCAGGTGCCAGGGAAAAATCACCTAAAGTTTCCAAATGTCTCTGCAACTTTCCTAGCTAGTGGGCCAAGGTCAGCCCGAGTCAAGCTAGTCAATCCTCCACGATTGAGCTGACAACCAGAGGTTACTACCCAATTAAATGGTAACAAGACTGGAAAGTCCCCCCAAACTCCTCCTCCCTTTGTGTAAAAACATAAAAGGTAACTGCTTAAGGAAGTCAGGGCCTCTGGGTGTACTCCACTGCGTCGATTGTCAACAGAGGTCCAGGCTCGAGCTTGCAAATAAAGACCCTCTTGAACTTTCATCGGAATTGGCTCTTGGTGGTCTCTTGGATTGAACATTCGGCCACTATATTAGGGGGCTCGTCCGGGATCCCAGAGACCTCCCCCCCGCCAGGAGACCCCAGTCCAGAGGGTTCTCAGGCCAGCATTTGGTAAGTCGCTCCCGAGTTAGCTCATTTGTGTCCTGTGTCTCAGATGGAGCGCCACACTTTGTTCTGAGGTCGGCATCAGGCTAGGTGGATGCGCTGAAAAGCCGCTGGCCGGGGCTCATGGGAGACATCCCACAACCCCATCCGGAAGACGAGGTCTTCATCTGTGGGGAAGGTCAGACTCGTCGGCGGTCTGTCTCTCACCTATCGTACTTTCAGATTTGTTTTCGTGGCCGCTACTATCTGTCTCTTATCGTTTTCCCTTTCGTCTTGTTGGTTGTGTTTGTTGTAATGATAGTACTGACGAATGAGATGGGACAGGCACGGACAATGCCGTTAATTCTCATGACTGATCACTTTTCAGAACTAAAGGAAAGGGTGCACAATTTGAGTGTCAAAATTCACAAAAAGAAATTCTGGGATTTGTGCGCCACTGAGTAGCCCGCCTTCAATGTAGGCTGGCCACGAGAAGGGACCTTTCTAACAAGTGTTCTCTTACAGGTCAAGAATGTCATCCTCCAAAGAGGCTCCCAGGGCCACCCAGACCAACTACCTTATATACTGGTCTGGCAAGATATAGTGGAATCCCCTCCCCCTTGGGTGAAACCCTACCTTCCTACCCTGTTAAAGGCATTGAGAGTGCTCACTTTGCAGGAGAAGGGGGCAGAACCTTCGGAGCGTCTGGAGAGTATGTCGTCACAGCCTCGGGAGAAGCAGAATCCCTTCCATAAGTCCCCAAAGAACCCCTTTTACCCCGTTCTCCCTGATTCTAACTTGGAAGAGATAATATCCCCCCCATACCATCAGCTCCCCCTAGACCTTCAGCCCCGCAGCACCACGCCCCCCTGCTCGTGGGCGTGTGTGGAGCCGCACGCCCTGGAGGCTCGGGACTGTGGCAGCAGGCAGCGGCGGCGGAAGCCCTCTGCAGGCCAAGTCGTCTCTGGCCATGGCGAGGACCTCCCCTGGAGCGAGTCAGGAGACGGCACCCTCGCCGCGGGGCCGAGGCCAGTTCTGGGAAGTGGGCAGTGGCAACCGACTGGAGCGCGCGGCCATGGAGTCAGAGCACTGGGAGCTGCTCCATCACGGCGAGCTGCTGGCGCTGGGCGACCGCCTGAAGGCAGCGCTGGAGGCGTACGCGGCGGCGCTGCACCGCAGGGCCCCGGCCAGGCCCAAGTGCCTCGGCACCCTGGTGGACTGCCTGGTGTTCAACTACCAGCTCCGCCACGGGCTGGGCTGGAGCGCAGCCCCCGCTGCAGCCGCGGGGGCTGGTGGCATCCCCAGCTGCCTGGGCTGCCGGGGCTTCCTGAGCGAGCCACTGACTGTGCCCTGCGGCCACAGCTACTGCCACTGCTGCCTGTGGAGAAAGCTCTGTGCCCGCTGCCGCCTGTGCTGGGACCAGCTGCCTCCCACCGCCGCTGTGGAGGCGGAGCCAGGAGCGGCCGGGGAGGGGAGGCAGAAAAGAGAAATGGATGGACCAGCCACGGGGACTCGAGGGAAAGTTGCCAGGGTGGCTGGTCCTGGAGTGGCTCTGGCCGACTCCATGGTGATCTTGCCACTGAGAGTGGCTGGGCCCCCAGATGAGGCTGGGAACGGCATTATTGGCCGTTTCCACTAGTGATTTATACAATTGGAAAACACAAACTGCTACTTTCTCTGAAAATCATAGAGGGCTGATTAACTTGCTGGAAAGCATTCTCTTTACCCACCAGCCTACCTGGGATGATTGTCAGATACTTCTACAGGTATTATTCACCACTAAAAAGAAAGAAAGAATCCAGACGGAAGCCCAGAAGCTGGTTCTGGGAGTTGATGGACAGCCCACCATGAACCTTGATCTTATAAATGCAGCCCCTTCCCAACCTGGATGGAATTTTAACACGGCAGAAGGTAAGGAGAAACTCCGGGTCTACCACCAGGCTCTGATGGCAGGTCTCCAGGCAGCTGCTCGTAAGCCCACTAATTTGGCTAAGATATATAACATAAGACAGGACATGAAGAGATCTTTTGAAACTCTTAAACAAGCCCTGGTGTCAGCCCCAGTTTTGGGACTGCCAGATCTGACTAAACCCTTTTTCTTGTTTGTTGATGAGTCTAAGAGAATAGCCAAAGGAGTACTGTTGCAGCAAGTAGGGCCATGGAAGAGGACAGTGGCATATCTGTCAAAGAAGTTAGACTCCGTGGCTGCCGAGTGGCCCCCGTGCCTATGGATCATTGCGGCAGTTGCCACTATGGTCAAGGATGCTGACAAAATTGCCATGGGAAAAGAACTACATGTCACTACCCCTCATGCTGTGGAGGGAGTTCTAAAACAACCACCCAACAGATGGATAAGTAATGCACCCAACAGATGGATAAGTAATGTCCGGCTAACTCATTATCAAAGTCTCCTTTTAAACCCAGCCAGAATCTTGTTTCAGGCTCCAGCTACACTGAATCCAGCCACCCTGCTACCCGACCCGAATGGGGAAGGCCCCCTGCACGACTGCCAGGACATCCTGGCGCAGGTCCATGGACTACGGGAAGACCTCCAGGACCGTCCCCTAACCAACACCGAAGGAACTTGGTACACAGACGGCAGCAGCTTCATGCAGGGGGAACCAGGTATACTGGGGCAGCGGTGACTACAGAGACTGAGACCTTATGGGCAGCGCCACTTGCGGCTGGGACCTTGGCACAGCGAGCCAAGCTCATTGCCCTCACTAAGGTCCTAGTCATGGGAAAAGGGCAAAGAATAAATGTTTATACTGATAGCAGGTATGCTTTTGCAACTGTGCACATTCATGGAGCCATCTATAAGGAGAGGGGGCTCTTAACTGCAGAAGGAAAGGCTATCAAAAATAAAACTGAGACCCTTGAGTTGTTACAGGCACTCTGGCTACCCAAAGCACTGGTCATAATACATTGTCCAGGACACCAGAAGGAGGACACGCCAGTGGCACGGGGAAACCGTCTGGCAGACGCTGAGGCCAAAGAGGCGGCCCTTTCTGTGGATCATGTCCTAGTGACTACACTGCCAGACCCTGGGCCCCCGGATCTGCCTGAAAGCCCGAATTATACAGAGGAGGATTTAAAATGGATAAACGGGCATCCTGGAGTTATGTTCTCAAACGGCTGGTGGTAAATCCAACACTGGGATACGACCACCAGCAAATGAAATGTCATCCTTCCAGAACAGTTGGGTTGGCCACTGCTTATAAAAATGCACAGAGGTACCCACATGGGAACCAGAAAAATGGAAGAATTAACACACCATGCAAACATGGTTATGCCCAACGGTCGACAAATAATCAGACAAATTGTAAATCAATGTCAGGCTTGTCAGGTTGTCAACACAACCAATCCCAAACAAAACCCGGGGACCAAACTTCGAGGAAACCAGCCAGGAGCGTACTGGGAAGTGGACTTCACTGAGGTGAGACCAGAAAAGTACGGATACAAGTACTTACTAGTGTTTATAGACACCTTTTCAGGGTGGATGGAGACATTCCCCACCAAAAATGAAACCACACAGGTGGTGGCCAAGAAACTCTTGGAAGATCTGATGCCCAGGTATGGCTTCCTGGTCCAGATCGGGTCGGACAACGGCCCTAGCTTCATCACTAAGGTAATACAGGGAGTAGCTCAGGCCATGGGGGCGGACTGAAAATTACATTGTGCATACAGGACCCAGAGCTCAGGACAGGTAGAAAGAATGAACGGAACCCTAAAAAAGACCTTAACTAAATTAGTCCAGGAGACTGGCGGGGACTGGGTGACTCTCCTTCCCTTTGCGCTATATAGGGTACACAACTCACCCTATAAGCTAGGGTTTACTCCTTTTGAAATCATGTTTGGCGTGCCTCCACCGGTCATACCTAACCTAAGAACAGAACTATTAATAAACATAGATGATCAAAAACTCTTTTTTTCCCTCCAAACTCTGCAAAGGGTCCACGAGCAGGTTGTGGCCCATACTGAAAGCCCTTTATGAGACTGGACCACCACCAACTCCCCACAACTACCAACTGGGGGACTGGGTGTACGTCCGGCGACATCAACACAAGACTCTGCAGCGTGATGGAAGGGACCGTATGTCGTGATCCTGTCCACCCCCACTGCCTTGAAGGTGAAAGGTATCGCATCTTGGATACACTACACCCATGTCAAACTTGCTGACACCCCTGCTGTGCTGAAAGACTACACACCCGAATGGAGCAGCTGACTGGACAAGGACAATCCTCTAAAGCTAAGACTGTGTCGCACTTCTTCTCCTTCTGCTTCTTCGTGACGGGGATGGGATCCCTTTGGGCAGTCCCTAATCCTCACCAACCTCTAAACTTAACATGGCTAAGGTGCAAGAAGGTTTGGCTAAGCACAAATTAGAGCGGGAGCAGAGACAGGGATGGTTTGAAAGTTGGTTTAACTACTCACCTTGGTTAACCACACTATTGTCTGCTTTAATAGGCCCCGTGATCATACTCTTGCTGTTGCTAACCTTCGGTCCATGTATTTTAAATAAGCTAATAACTTTTATAAAAGCTAGAATAAATACTGTGCAACTTATGGTCCTCAGACAACAATACCAACAGGTGCCCCTGGACGACTCAGCATGTTAAAAAAATCCAAGATTAGATTCACTCTACCCTCATGAGAAGGGGAGAATGAGAGAACTGTAATAGAGTATCCCATAAACTTAGGTTAAGAGCATGCTATAACCCAATAAATATGTAATCGGCTTGTGGACAATAGCACAGCCATTTTAGTTTTCTGCTTTAAAACATAACCTGTAGCTGTTTAAAGTTTCAGTTATGGGAAAAACTGCAAAGCTCCAGTCCATGCTTCAACCCCTTCCCCTTGACCCACTTTCCCCTTAGCAACAACCAATCAGGTGCCAGGGGAAAATCACCTAAAGTTTCTAAATGTCTCTGCAACTTCCCCAGCTAGTGGGCCAAGGTCAGCCCGAGTCAAGCTAGTCAATCCTCCACGATTGAGCTGACAACCAGAGGTTACTACCCAATTAAATGGTAACAAGACTGGAAAGTCCCCCCAAACTCCTCCTCCCTTTATGTAAAAACATAAAAGGTATCTGCTTAAGGAAGTCAGGGCCTCTGGGTGTACTCCGCTGCGCCAGCTGTCAACAGAGGTCCAGGCTCGAGCTTGCAAATAAAGACCCTCTTGAACTTTCATCGGAATTGGCTCTTGGTGGTCTCTCGGATTGAACATTCAGCCACTACAATATAATGTGAAATATACAGCATCACTTATGAAGTGATCGTACCAGAACTTTTTAATCTAAACCTATTCAGGTTTTAGATATAACTTCCATATTAAAGGAAATACAGAAGATGGAGAAACAAGTAGAATGACATTATGAGGAAATAATCAGACAAATCAAGAAAGAGGAAAAATTGAGAGGAAATATAATTCAATATCACCAAATTCATGGCATTAAAAAAAAAAAAGGTCTCAGCCGGGCTCGGTGGCTCAGTCTGTAATCCCGCGCCTTTGGGAGGCTGAGGTGAGTGGATTGCCT
>NW_007253785.1:173979-174512 GCF_000164805.1 Carlito syrichta
GAGGAGAACCTATTCAGTAAATGGTGCTGGGAAAACTGGCTGACCACATGCAGAAGATTCAAACAAGACCCCTTATCTATCCTCATACACAAAAATTAACTCTAAATGGATCAGAGACCTAAATATAAAACCTCAAACAATAAGAACCTTAGAAAATGCGGGACACACCCTTATGGAAATTGGAACTGGCATCCAATTCCTGAACAAAACCCGAAACCCACAGGCCATAAGAGATAAGATAGACAAGTGGGACCTCATTAAACTGACAAGCTTCTGCAAAGCCAAGGAAACCATCAAGAGAGCAGGGAGACAGCCCACAGACTGGGAAAAAGTATTTGCCAACTCCAGGTCCGACAAAGGCTTAACATCTTGGATCTATGAGGAACTCAAATATGCTGAAAAGAAAAAAACAAACAACCCATTACAAAGTGGGCAAAAGATATGAACAGACAATTCTCAGAGGAAGACATCTGAGCAGCCAACAGACACATGAAGAAATGTTCGACCTCACTAATCATCAAGGAGATGCAAAT
>NW_007253785.1:174532-207568 GCF_000164805.1 Carlito syrichta
AAAAAAAAAAAAAAAAAAAAGGGTCTCTATTCTAAATTAATGAAAACAAACACAACTAAATACAACAAAGGATCCTTATTTGGATCCTGGCTTGAACAAATCATCTATAAAACAGATTTTGGAGACAATTGAGAAAATTTAAATATGACCTCAGTATTAGATGATATCAAGGAGTTATTTCAAATTTGGTTACTGTGATAATGATTTTATGGTATTATAAGAAAATATCTTTGTTTCTTAAAGGTGAAAATGTTTTATGTTTATGAGAAAATATAATGATATCTGTAATTTTAACTTAAGATATTGCAGGAAAAAAACTGGTGACACAAACAGTAAATTATTAGCAAGTGTTAAGTTGAGATTTGTATATATGAGTCTTAGTCATGCTAGTTCTAATAAATGTTTGAAATCTTTAGTAGTAAAAAGAAACTATGAACAAAAAGAACTAATATAACGAATAAGGGCAACTCTGGTAGCTAGTCTCTAAATGGCCCCCAAAGGTTCTCTCCTCCTTGTATTCATGCCCCTTTTATAATAAACAGGGCTAACCTATGTGACATTATGGGAAGATCAGTGAGTGACTTGCAACACTTGGGAAGAAGGACACTGTGGTACCATCTTGGACCACTCACTCTGGGAGAAGCCAGTTGCCATGTCAAAAGGGCATTCAAGCAGGCCTAGGAGGATGTGGCAAAGAACAGAGGCCCCATCACTTGCCAGAACTAAGCTGTCAACCATGTGGGTGAGCCACTTTGGAAGTGGATCCTCTGGCTCAGTCAAACCTTCAGGGGACTACTGTCTGGACTAATAACTTGACAGCAACCTCAAGAGAGGCGCCAAGCCAGAACTACTCAGCTAAGCCTGTTTCAAATTTTTGACCCAGAGAAATGGTGTGTGTATTAGACATTTTGTGTTGCTATAAAGGAATACCTGAGGCTAGGTAATTTATAAGGAAGTGAGCTTTACTTGACTCACAGTTCTACATGGCAGCGGCTTCTGCTCAGCTTCTGGTGAGGGCTCAGGAAGCTTTTATTGAGGGTAGAAGGCAAAGGGGGAACAGGTGTGTCAGTTGGTAAGTGTGAAAGCAAGAGAGAAGAAGGTGCTAGACTCTTTGTAAACAACCAGATGTCACTAACTAATAAAACAATAACTCATTCTTTACTGCCCACTAATAAAACAAGAACTCACTGTTTACTGCGAGTAATGTTACCATGACCCAATCACTTCTCACTATGACCCACCTTCAACACTGGGGATCAATTTCAACATGAAATTTTGAGGAGACAAACATTCAAACTATATCAGTATGAGATAATAACTGCTTGTTTTAGACCACTAAATTTTTTTTTGAGTTGGAGTCTCACTCTGTCGCCCAGGCTGGAGTGCAGTGGCATGCTCCCCACCACCGCAGCCTCAACCTGCTGGGCTCAGGCGATCCTTCCGCCTCAGCCTTCCAAGTAGCTGGAACTATAGGCACGTGCTAATATTGTAAAGATGAGGGCCTGCCAAGTTGCCCAGGCTGGTCTCGAACCCGCAGACTCAGGAAGTCCTCCCAACTCGGCCTCCCAAAGTGCTGGGATTATAGGTATAAGCCACCACACTCTGCCTTTGGCTACTAAGTTTTGAAGTAATTTATTACACAGTAATAAATAACATTCAGAACACAATATGAAAATATTCCAGTAGCAAACAGCTCCATAAGTGTAAAATGGCAGACTAGAAGTTATGTTTTTCTTCTCAAGCTTTAAATGTAAATATTCAATAATACTTCACTAATACAAATGTATAAATCAAATTATATCAAAACTCCTTGGATAGATATGTAAAAACTGAACTATAAGAGCAGGGACTCGCCCCCCAAAACAATTATTTTTTGGAGGCCCCTTGTAGTACAGTTTTCCCTTACAAGGTAAGTGTTCTAGGAACCTATTTGCATCAGCGTACCAGCTAGCACAGTTGAGAGGCTGTATTTGGCTTCAGTGAATTTTTTTTGGAGACGCTTTCAACACATTTCCCCATTTCATGATGGGTGATTTGCAAGTGTACTGTCCATATTACACTGAGTGTTCAGCAACTTTTGACCAAAATAGCGTCACCGTCCCTACTCACCCAATCTTGCCCCGAGTTACTTTTTTTTGTTTCCCTGGATGAAAAAACTTCTTGAAGAAAAACGTTTTGCCAATGTAAAAGAGGTGAAACCAAAAGGGCAGAAATACTAAAAAGGCATCAAAACTTGATGAGTTCAAAACCTATTCTGAGCAGTGAAAAAAGTATCTCAATAGGTGTATTACATCAGGGAGTATTTTGAAGGTGACTGAAGTTTAAATATGTAAGAATAAATACAGAATTTTTTAATAATAAATTCTGGGGTTTTTTGCTCCCCCCTACCCCATACATATAAGATCAGTACACTTTACTGCATATGTATTATACCTCCATTAAATTTATTTTAAAAAGTTATAGCAAAACATTATGTTAAAGTATTATAGCAATAGATGTCCATGTCTTTAAATTCAGCTCAATTTATTTAGAAAGCTAACATATTTTTAGCCTTATAAAATCTCTTTAACTTAATGTCCATCAACTGTTTTTCTAAACTCTCCTCCAAAGAGTTTTTGTTAGCTTTGAAAATATCATTGTCATAAAAAAAAAAAAAAAATGGTTTGAACCAATGACTGACCTCTCTGGAAAGTGAACAGCAGCTTTTCACTCTGGAAAATGAACAGCAACTTTTCACTCACACTCTTTTTTTGCTATTGTTTAAATATGTTTTAATCTATTAAAAAAGGCAGTACTTTTTACTCTGTTGGTATTTTCCTTAAACTCTTAGGGGAAGCATTATCCAAAGATTTTTCAGAAACTAAGTAAAGTGCTGCCACCAGGTTCCCTGTATGAAACATTTTATTAACTATTTCAAAGAACACTTAACCTGCCAGGTTGGGACTACAAGTTTTCCTCAGCAATCCACATATCAAAGCTGTTTGAGAAATGTATTTCTTGTCTTGAATAAAGAAGTCAAAGCAAGGGACAGTTAAAAGATCCAAAAATTTCCCACCCATTTCATTTTTAATTTACTATAATTCCTAGTGAGTTTACTGTAAAACTTGAACAGCACAATGGTAACACATACAAACCCACATGCCATCTACTGAGGCCTAGTATTAGGCAGCCACGGCTGGAGATTCACAGGAACATGCAAATCACCAGCACCAGGTACACAGCCCTGACATGGAAAAATGGAATTCTAGACTCTCATTCTACAACGTGAGTCATCACTAGATTTAGAGTTGAAAACCATGAACAACTGTTTATGAAGCTCTGGCTCTGCCAGGCACTGTGTTAGCTGTCTTACAATGTTTTATCCTAATACAACCAGCTTGGTGTTGTAGGCCTTCTGATTAACTTAATCACAGGATTAGAAATATCACTGACAAGGAGGAAAGAACCAGTCAACCTGGTCTAATAGTCATCATTTAATGGATCTGAGCAGCAATTCTAAACAGCAGGCATGACAGTGCAGAAGGCAGGAGATTGGGTTCCAGCATCAACTCTGTTGCTATGAGAAGATAGGGTTGAACAGAGAAGGTTTCAGAAAGCTGACATGCCCTGACAGATTGGTCAAAATTAACTAGGAGCCAAAGAGAGCACAAACATTTCAAACATTGAGTCAAATATGAAGATCAATCAGAAATGGCTACGGTTTTACTTCCAGAATAATAAGAATGACAAAGTTGTATCTGGGAGTAAAGATATAGTTGCTTAGGTATGGTGGTATCAGGCCACAGAGAAATCTGGAACTTAGACTCTAGACTTAAAATATTGAAGACCACATTGATTTGATCAGATTGGTGTACAAGAGAGAATGAAAGAGGGAAAAACTATAGCCAAGTTTCTGACAATTTAGTATAATGGGCCTTTATTTGAAAAATTAATTTAATGAAATAGAAAGCTGGAGGATAAAAAACAACAAAATTAGAGAATCAGTCTAGAAAGTTCAATATCCAAGGAAAAGGAATTCCAGAAATAGACAATTAAGAAAATAAAAAATGTGGAAAAAAGGGAACCTCTTCCCCAATGTTGGTGAGAGTATACAGTCATTATGAAAAACTGTGGAGCGTTCCCACAAAAAATTAAAAATAGAACTACCATATGATCCAGCAATCCCACTACTAGGTATATATCCAAAGGAAATGAAATCAGTATGTTGAAGAGATATCTGCACTATCATGCTCACCCCAGCATTGAATACAATAGCCCAAATATGGAATCAACCTAAGTGTACATCAATGGCTAAATAGATACAGAAAATGTGGTATATATACATAATAAAATACTACTCAGCCTTAAAAAAAAAGAAGGAATCCTGTCATTGGCAACAACAAAGGAAAAACCTGGAGGGCATTATGTTAACTGAAACAAGACAGACACAGAAAGAAATACCACATGGTCTCCACTTAATATGTAGAATATAAAAAAGTTGAACTGAGAAACAGAGAGAAGGGTGGTTACCAGGAGCTGGGGAAAGAGAGAACTGGAGGAATGCTGGTCAAAGGGCACAAAATTTCAGTCAGATAGGAGGAGTAAGTTCAAGAAATCTACTGTAGAATATGGTAACTACAGTTATTAAGAATGTATTGTATTCCTGAAAACTGCTAAAAGAGTAGATTTGAAGTGTTCTCACCATTAAAAAAAAAGTATGGTAATCAAAACGTTAATGAGCTCATTAGCCATTTCACAATATATGCATATGTCAAAACATATTACTCACAAATATATATAATTTTTATTTGTCAGTTAAAAAATAAGTAATTTTATTAAAAAGAAAAGAAGTTAATTAGAGAAATCATTCAAGAAAAGTTCCCAAAACTAAAGGGACATATGGTTCACAAATTGAAGGAGTCCATCAAGGGTGCAGGGAATTTTACAAAGAAGGACCCACACCAAAACACATCACTACAAAATTTCATAACTCTGAAGATAATGAGAAAATGTTCGAGCTTCCAGAAAGAAAAATAAAAGAGATCATATTATGAAATAGGCTTAACACTTATTAACAGGAAAAATGGTGAGAAGCTAGAACATAATCGGAGAATGTCGTCACATTCCTAAAGAAGTATAGTTTCAAACACACAATTCTATACTCAGCCAAACTATTAATTAAACATGGCTGAAGAATAAAACATTTTCTGACATGCAAGGCCTTCATTTTTAGGAAGGTACTGATGGCTGTGCTCTACCCAAATCAGGAAGAAAACAAAGAAAGAGGAAGACATGGAATCCAAAAAATAAAAGACCCGAATTAGTATGAAAAAAATTCTAGGATGATGGAGAAGGGACAGGAAAGGATACCAGAGGTGTGGTAGGCCAAAAGAGCAGCTAGAATAGAACAGCAGAATAGAGAACTCCAGAAATGATATCTCTAAGAAAAACAAAATCGGTAAGTTACCTGATGAATATATCAAAAGAGGTGCACTAAATTAGAAATAACTATGTAAATAACCAAGCAAATAAATCAATTGCAGGGAAAATAAAAATTTGTATAAGAAATAAAATGAAACCATGGTATTCTATATATCTCCAATATAAATTAAAATTAATATTTATGTAGTTATATCGATAAAAACACTGACAATTTTTCTAACAAAAAATTATAGAATAATTATATTGCCATAAGAGGAAGATGGGAGAGGGGAGCAAAGAGAAAAGGGAGAAAATTATCAGAGAGCTAAATCTGTATTCTCCATGTCAGAAAGTGAAAAAATGAAAGATTAAGAGAGGCAGGACGTGGTAGTGCGTGCCTGTAGTTCCAGTTACTTGGAAGACTGAGGCGGAAGGATCCCCGGAGCCCAGCAGGTCGATGCTGGGGTGGCTATGAGTGTGCCACTGCACTCCAGCCTGCGTGACTGAGACTCTCAAAAAAAAAAAAGAAAGAAAAATTAAGAGTAAGAGTAAAAGCATGTTATTTAGAAATACAGAGGCATATATATGCTAAAAAAAACAGCTGCCTATGGGGAGCAGGAATTTTGGACATAGAAGGGTGGGACCAGGGTTTGCTGTATTAACTCTTACAAACTCATATCTTTTTAAAGAATATACATATGTAGTCAATAAAATTTAAAATAATATCTTCAAAGAGGACCGAAGCATTTTATAATTAATGAGGATGAACACCAGAAGGTTTCATGCTATACAATATAAGGCAGGGGGCAGGGGTAGAAGCACTGTTTACATATCTTTGTTTTCTCAAAGGGATCTTCTGAAAAGAAAAATTAAGCAAAAACTCAGCTAAGAGTCAGAGTTTTAACCCAAGATTGAAACTAAAGACCCAATTTCACTTCTGTGTTAATAAACTATCTGATATTTGTATATTACTATGTAGCTCCAACAATTCTCCCTTCCTCTCTCATGAATGAATTAAAGGTGTTATCATGGGAATGGGTTTTGTTATTGCAGGAGTGGGCTCTTGATTAAAGGGTAAGTTTGGCCTCCATCCTCTCTTGGGCTCTCTCACCAATGCTGTCTTTTCATGTGATGCCTTTCTGCCACATTTTTATGATGTAGCAAGAAGGTCCTCACCAGACACAGCCCCTCAATCTTGGACTTCCCAGCCTCTAGAACTATGAGAAATAAATTTCTTTCCTTTACAAATTATCCAGTCTGTGGTAAACTGTTATAGCAGTAGAAAACAGGGTAATGTAACCATTTTAATCCTAAAAGATGAAGTTTCTCCTTTCTTATAGACCACCAGGACTTGCACTGTGTCTAAAATCTCAACATATCCCAGGCTCTTTGCTTTTAAGGATAGGAGAAAATATCTTGAAGCAAGAAGACCAAAAAGTCCTTTGTAGTTTCTTTTATACTCTACCTGGCCTACCTTTCACTTTTATGAAACAGACTCACTCTATCAGCCTAAGTCAAGCATTAGTTATTCAGCCTCTATTATACCTGTTACTGTGACAGAGAAAGCAAGTCAAGATCTATATATTCTTGAACTGGAAAACACAAAGACAGACAGACAGGCACAGACACACAGGGAGACAGAAAGACACACACACACACACACACACACACACACACACACACACACACACACACACTTACATGCCTAACAATATTGTGAGCTAATCCTAGAGCTGACATTATTTTCGAAAACTGTCATCCAAAAGTTAGTTAGCCTTCACATTATTCAGTCCAACAAACATCTTAAATAAATTTGGTAGACAGGCACAGACACACAGGGAGACAGAAAGACACACACACACACACACACACACACACACACACACACACACACACACACACACTTACATGCCTAACAATATTGTGAGGTAATCCTAGAGCTGACATTATTTTCGAAAACTGTCATCCAAAAGTTAGTTAGCCTTCACATTATTCAGTCCAACAAACATCTTAAATAAATTTGGTAGAATAAAAGTTTCCATATCACAAGACATTTCACTGTCAACATATGCTTTGTCTTAGTCCACTTATTGTTGCTATAAAGGAATACCTGAGGCTGAATAATTTATAAAGAGGATAAATTGGCTCACAGTCCTACAGGCTGAGAAGTTCAAGGGCATGGTGATGGCTTCTGGAGAGGGTTTTCCTGCTGCCACATAACATAGCAGAAAGTCAAAAGAGAAGCAGATACATGCAATAAGGAACAGGAGAGTACATAGAAGCAGAGATCACATGGCAAAAGAGGAAGCAAGAGAAGAAAAAGCTATGAAGTCAGAATCTTTTTAACAACCCACTCTCTTGTAAACTGAGCCATTCCTAAGACAGCTAGAACTCACTCACTTTGAGGGAGAACAATAATCTATTCATGAGAGATCTTCCTCCATTACCCTAAAACCTCTCACTAGGTCCTAAAACCTCCCACCTCTCAACACTGACACATTGGAGATCAAATTAAAATCAGTTTTAGTTAGGACAAACCACATCCAGACCTCTCATGAAGATACACCTTAAGAGACTTGCCAAACCATACTAGGATTCTGTAGTCTTTCAACTTAATGTATGCTGACAAACTGAGGAAGAAGAATCATTAGAACGTAGAGATATTCATCAAGAGCAGGATAACTCTGGCCCCCTGATGGGTAAAGAGTCAAGTCTTAGTCCTTTGAAAAGATTTAATCAATTATTCAAGTAGTCAAGTGCTTCAGAGAAAATCGACTTAACTCTTTCCTTTCAATGAGAGACTTGATGAAGAATTTTCCTAAATTAAAATTTTAGAATGTCTCGTTACTTATTGAATTCATATTATCAGACAACAGAAGATATAATTCATAGAGCTGCTACTTATATTAAATATTGTGCTAGACATGCAAGTTAGAGTGTCTACAAGTATACTGGCATGCCAAAACAGACCTACACCCAATTATCTTACGAAAGTATCAGAAATATTATTTATATCTCCATAATAGAACAAACTAAACATAATAAAACAATTTACATTTAAATAAGTATATTAAGCTCCCAAGAAAGGAAATGACTAAATATACTAATGGAACTCAAAGATTATATAATATTTGTACCTATTTTTCCTGAAACCTACTCCCCTATTACCGGGAAAAATCTATTTAAATTAGATAATTTAAAACTAATTTTAGGAAAAATCTATTATCGGTCATTAATACTTTACCATGAAATTAAGGTAACACATGACCTGTCCTAGGAATACTTATTACTTTTAGGTTTAACTCTAAGGTAAGACAAAGTAAATTATGAACAACATATTTTATGAGAGAGGCTAACAACTTCACTTCCTAAAGTTTGTGAATTCAAAATAGCTGATATTATTTCTGTTGTGTAACCGTTTAGGCAAATATTTTTTTAAATGACCTGAGAATCACTACAATTTTGTTATTTAAATTTATAAATTTGAATTTTGAAACCAATTTTGGCCAAAAAAATTGCTACTCTCAAGCAATAGTGCACGGGCATTTGTCTCTAATTATTTACCCATAATAGTCATAGTACAGCACCAATGAGATTTAATGGGGGGAGAACAAATAACTACCTTAAATCACAGTCCATATGAAGGAAAGTGAATTAGTATAAAGGTATTGAAAACACATCTAGTTTCAACTCCCATTACATCTCAGCATATACTGAGGCTCTAGCTGCTGACATCTTCTAAATTTTTCCCTCACAATGCCATGTTATATTCCACTCAGCAAATATCCTTGGTATATAATCAGTTATTCTTTAGCTTGAAAGTCAGGATTTTCCAACATTCTTATTATATTTTGTGTAAAGAGAGGGGCAAGTAATTCTCATAGTGACTCACTATATTCAGGTACCATGCTATGCTCTACATATAATCCTCATTTAGTCTTCACAATTACACTGTGACCTAGCTTTTATTACTTTTCAAGTACAAAAACTAAAAAATCATAGGTAGAAGAATCAAGATTTGAATCCCAGTCAGTCTGACTTCAAAGTCTAATTTCTTTTTTTAAAAAAGAAGCCACAATTATTTAAATGGGTAACTATCTCAACATATGTATTTAATTGTGGAAAATTTTAATCACGACGGTCTAGAACTAAAACCAAATTCTCATATTAATAACCAAATTCTCAAACTGGGATGAGATCATCCTTTGGAACTGACCTGAACTAAGTTTTGAAAGAAAAATTTCAAAAAAATAAAGAATTTTTGTGTAGCTACCGGATGTATTATATACACCTTATATTATCTTCTCACCACCCTATGTTTTACAAAAAAATAAAATAAAATGCTCTTCAAATTCCTACTTACCACAGTCTCAAGCTCTCTAGTAATGCCTTTATCTGTGGTTAAATATATTTAAACACACACAAGCATGCAGAAAGAACTTGGAATGTAGGTGTACTCCTTAAACAGCAGGCATCTAACGTGCTAAAATACTCTGACTACTAGCAGACAGGGCTTGGGTTGATATTGTCTCCCAAAACAGAAAAACAAACAAACCCCCGCTACATTATGGAGCGCGGTGACTGCCAACACTGTCTGGGAATATCTGTTCAAAACTGAATTAGAGTGGAAATCACCACCTGCTGGGTGCTGACTCAAAACACTGCTTCCCACAGCACCTGATCTCCTGCAATTTCTCCTCTGGAAGAAGTTCTTTTGTAGCACAGGTTTTGACAAGGTGGCTGGTTTTCCCAGTGCTTTCAAATGCTCTGTGACAAGTCATCAAAAACTTTAAAGCACCATCCCTCCTTTAAAAGAAGACTCATTAGATATGTGCTCACTCAAAAGTTAGTCTGAGTTAGCTCTACAATCACCGTGGCCTGGACGCTGGTCAGGAAACGAGCTCCCTGGTGGTGGTTCACCACGGGAACACAAGGTTCCTGCGGCCTGCTCCCATGACCCTGCTGAACCCCAAGCCCTGGTGGAAGTCACATGAGTAAGCTGGTTCTCTAAAGGAGCTGGCTCTCATCCGATTTTTACATAGAACCTGTTCCTGTCTGCAGGGCAAGATTTAACAGCTACACATCTAGAAGGCTGAGAAAAGTACTTAAGGTCAAGTGTACAAAACACAGGGGACAAAAGTCAAAATGGCAAGATTTCTGGGATAGCAAGAAGGCTCCCCAAAACCAAATATTCCTTTTGGTTAAAAACTTTAAATTGCACAAATAAAGTACTCCTCCTTGATACCAATTAAAATTGCCTGTCCCAGGAAAAATAGCTCTTTATACCAAGTATTGCACACTTTAGTCGGAAATGAATTTTCTGTTCTCACGGACAACTTTTAACAGGGGAAAGGCTTTCTCAAAGTGGACATCTCAAGGGGTGGGGAAAGCATGCAGTAAAAGGCTGACACACCCAGAGGAAACTTCCCTCTTCCTCCTCAGGGCTCAGCCTGACATCAGGTCTGTTACTGGGGGCAAAGAAGTCAAACAGGCTGATTCAGGCCCTTGGCCCTTTCCTGTTCTTTGCATTGTTTGCCCATGGCATATCCCCATGTAGTCTGAAATGAAAATACAGAAAGAGTTGACACTTAAAGTAATTCTTTTTGTTTGTTGTAAAATCTCTGTAAGAGGAATAACGAGCAAGAAATTTAAAATCTGTTAATTAAATAACACAGAGATTAACTGTAGATTCCATATCTATCTTCATTTTGGTTTTCCAATTACAAAAGACAGCTAGAGATATTGGTCAAATGGTACAACGTTTCGATTAGATAGGAAAAATGAGTTTTTGAGATCTACTGCAGGGCATGGTGACTATAGTTAATAATAATGCATATTTCAGTTGGGCATGGTGGCTCATGTCTGTAATCCTAGCACTTTGGGACACAGAGGTGCGAGAAGACTGCCTGAGCCCATGGGTTCAAGACCAGCCTGGGCAACTTAGCAAGACTTCACCTCTTCAATAAATTTTTTAAAAGTAGCCAGGCGTAGTAGTGCACACCTGCAGTTCCAGTTACTTGGAGGGCTGAGGTGGAAGGATCGCCTCAGCCCAGCAGGTCAAGGCCACGGTGGCTGTGAGTGTGTCACTGCACTCCAGCCTGGGCAACAACAGAGTGAGACTCTGACTCAAAAAAATAAATAATAAATAAATAAATAAATAATGATAATGCTTATTTCAAAACTGCTATGCGAATACACTAGATATGAGTCAAGAAACAGGTTCATTGAAATCAAATATTAGCAATAGAAATATAAATTAACTTCCGATTCATCCTGTCTACTAATTATGCTTCCTTCATGTGGTTCTTAGCCACACTACTCCACACCATATCAATCTATACATCATCCATGTAATCTGTTATATTTTGAATTCCCAATAACAAAAAAATCCTAAAAACAAAGACAGGTAATTAGCAGCTGGTCATATATGGAAGGTGAAGGTTATATGAATAACAAAACATATATAAGTACATAAAGAGGCAATGTAGTTTTCAGATTGAAAGCACAATCTCTGGAGCCACACAAACCACAACCCACAACCAAATATATTCTCTTGAATTCCAACTCACCATTGTCTTGCTAGTCACATGACTGTGGACAAGTGCCTTATCTCTCAAAATATCAGCACCCTCGTTTGTAAAATCAGGATAAAAAAACAGTAATGACTGTATAAAACTGTTAGGAGGAGTAAAGGAGAGGATAATACATGTACTTAGAAAATGCCTTGCATATTCTAAGTAATCAGTAAGTATTAACTTTTACTTAAAATAGTTTGAAAGAAAGATGCTCTTGCCTTTATGAAGAATTATTATGTATCAATTTTAAGAAAATCAGTTATGTTACCTAATTACTTGATCACCATCATGTGTTAGTATGCTGGACACAGAGATAGCTAATAGTTTATGTACCTGACTCATCAGAAGAGCCCTAGCAGCCTACTCCATCCAAGGTTCCTCATCTGAACCACATTACAAAAAAACTGATGAATGACTATTTTCTCCCAGTGGAGAACTGGTATCCTTCTAGATGCACTGAGAGTTAATTCATTACATATAATGGGTGCCCTAGGGCAACTGGGATGAATTCGCTTACAGAATACCAGTTGCAGAAAGCTGCTAGAACCTCCACTCAGAACCATCTTGCTCTTAGTTTACCCACAATCCTGGTAACCTTCATTCTCTAGTTTCTAGCCTAATGCATATTTGAAACAGCATATCTGAAGGTAGAAATTGCTAAAACCCTGATCACAGGAGAGGAATAAAAACAATATTTAAAAATACACTTAGTGGGTCAGGCACAGTGATACACACCTGTAATCCCAATTACTAGGGAGACTGAGGCAAGAAGATTGCTTGAGGTCAGGAGTTCAAGACCAGTCTGGGCAACATAACAAGATCCTGTCTCTTAAAAAGGAAAAAGAAAAAAAAAAAAAAAAGACTGAACCAAAGAGCAAAGCAGTCCTGGCCACTTGATTAGTGGAAAGTGGCTCTAAAAGCCTCAGGGGTCCCTGGGGACCTCAATGTATGAAAACACAGCTCCTTTGATGCTTGTAATGATGGTCCTCCAAGTCAGCAAAAATGATTAAATTCTACCCAGTGCACTCTACCTCCCACAGGGACTAAACCTTCAAAGTTCTACTTCTGCATGGGATGATACTAGGCAATTTTGATTTCCTTGAAAATTTATGAATTTTAATTTACTTGATAATTTATGAATAAATTATAAAGGTAATCTATGTATACCTTTATAATGACAAAAAAATTTTTTTAGGAAAATTTTATTCCCAGATGGTTTAAGCTTTAAAAATATGTTTTTCATACTTAAAAGATTAAAGCCTCCACATAGGTTAATTCTCCAAAGTGTACAGATAAGTAGGTCTTTTAGGTACTAGTTCTTGTCCTTGGTGTTAAGAAGCATGTGATCAAAACAGTGAGAAGAAAATTTACACAGAAAAAACATCAAAATAATTAAGTGTTAAAACTCAAGAGGGACAAGAGATGATTTCAGGAAAGCAGAGGGATTTAAGCTTAACCTTCAAGAGCAGGGATAATTTCCAATTGCAGAGGGGATAATATAAACAGGATCAACATTCCCCAGAACAAAAACCAAACAGCCTGACAAAAGCCAAGGGTGTTGGCAGGGAGGGTAGGGACAGGACACCCCCCCCCCTCAGATGACCCAGGATCCTGAAAGGCAGAGAAAGTGAAGTGCCTGGGTTTGGAATACCAGGCAGAAAAAGGCCACTGAGGGCCACTGCAAGTTCCCTGAAAAGGCAGCAATGGTTCCTTATTCATTCAGCAAACACTGATAAAAAGCAATTACTTACATCATGAAAAGTACTGTTCTAAGGGATGTGAGGGATTACAGTGACCTGATAAACACAGATCCTGCCCTCAAGCAGTTTTGTCAGGGCTAAGACAGAAAACACTTCACTATGATTCCAAAACCCAAGGTATTTCTAGAATGCCACATGAACCCCAAAATATCTGGAATTATCTTTTGGAGAACAAGACTCTTGTAGTACAGGCTTCCCCCGCTAGGTAAGTGTTCTTGGCAACATCAGCGTCAGCGTACCAGTTAGCATTGCTGTGAGAGGCTGCATTCGGTCTCAGTACATTTTCTTTTGGGGGAGATTCTTTCAACACGTTTACCCATTTCATGACCAATGCATCTGCCCACACTGCTGAGTGTTCAGCAGTTTTTGATCAAAAACAGCATGACCCCTGTGCCCCACCCTCCCTATTCACTTGGTCTTGCCCGAGCAATTTTTTGTTTTGTTTTCCCAGAGGAAAAAAATCCTTAAAAAGAAACATTTTACTGATGTGGAGGAGGTGAAACAAAAATCGGTAGAAGCACTAAAAGGCATCAAAATTGAGTTCCAAAACTGTTTGGAACATGTATTTGCATCAAACGGAGAGTATTTTGAAGGTGACTGATGTTTAAACATGTAAGAATAAATACACAATATTTTATAAATAAATTATGGGTTTTTTGGGGTCCCCCTCGTATCTGTAATCTCAAGAATGAAAAACATATTTACTTAATTCAATGATTTGACTTTTATTTTTAACAGAATTTAACAAACATTTCTATCTCCAGTCTTGGGAATTCCTACTTGACTAACCCATTCATATACTTCCTATAGTATCATTTGACTGTCCTCACTAAACTCCATTATTTCCTCTGACTAAAGACAGAGATTATACTAATTGGATTTAAATAAAATAATATACTTTTCATGAAATGAAAAAACATCCTAATAGAATCAAATAATCAAAAAAGCAAATCTGAGAAGATAAATATAATTTGTTCTATTTGAACAAACAACAAAAGTTTAACCAAACATGAATTTTCTTGGGACAGATGAGAAAGCCCAGAGGTAAAGAAAGCAACTACAAGACACCATTGTGATTCTGGTATATGACAGAATGAGCCAAGCCTAGGAATAGAAGAAGAGAGGAAGAGGTGAATCCACGAGACATATTTATGAAAGAAACAGTAAGACTATAACAAATACTCTGCCATGCAGAGGAACAAATGTAAAATAAAAGGCTCTGCTCACATAAAGATGTATTAAGCCAAAGCATACATTCATGAAATATCTAGAGAAAAAGAAAATATATAATGATGTGTCTAATCATCAGAGAAAGGAGGAAAAATGTAAACACATCACTGAGCTAAGAGTCTTGAAATCCAGAGATTGTGCTCGACACAGAAGGAAAGAAAAGTTCTGCACTCCAAGCTCAGGGTATTCTGTAGACCTATCATTCCACTGAGCGGTCCTTTTAAGGAACAATCAGAGAACTCACAGAAATTCAAAACAGATGGATTCTCAGAGATCTGGTGTCTCATTTTTATGAAGACTATATTTTTTAGAGCAGTTATAGATTCACAGCAAACCTGAGCAAAAGGTACCACATATCCCGTCACCACATTTGCACAGCCTCCTCCATTACCAACATCCCCCACCAGAGTGGTACACATATTACAGTTGATGAACCTACATTGTCATGTGTTTGTTTTACAGATTTGTAAAGTATAAACCAGTGCACTGAAGCCTCTGCCCAAATCCCCATGGCCAGTTGCTATGAAAACAAAGACTAAAGTGCCTGGGTCCCAATCCTGTATCTTTCCCAGATAAACCACAATGCATTAAATAAAGTATAAATGGCCAGGTAAGTGGCTGTGCACAGGGGCTCACACCCGTAATCTCAGCACTTTGGGAGGCTGAGGTGGAAATGTTGCTTAAGCCTAGGAGTTTGAGACCAGCCTAGGCAACATAGCAAGACCTCATCTCTACAAAAAATAAAAAGAACTAAGCAGGCATGGTGGCGCTTACAGGTACTTCCAGCTCTCAAGAGGCTGAGGGGGAAGGATTGCCTGAGGAGGTTGAGGCTGCAGTGAGCAAAGATTATGCTACTACACTACAGCCTGAGTGACAGAGTAAGATACTAACTCAATAATAATAATAATAACAACAATAATGATAATAATAAATGGCCAGGTAAAGAATCCCTAACATTCACCTTACAGGATGCCTAATTTCAACTTGGCCTATAAAAGTAACTACTGTCAAGTACCCAAACAACTCAACTTTTTTTAGAATGTAGAGGGAATTCTGCTTTTTTTTTTTAGATGATCTTCAGTTATCAGCACCAATGCCTGTTTTCTGGACTCTACATCCTAATAATTACTATGTCCCCAAACATCTCTATGTTACATTAATTACTAGCTTAATGCTACTCCCAGTCAAATATAGTATTTATCTGCAGATGGAAATGATAATTTTTTTTCTTCCTCCTGGAGACATCTATGAAGGTGTTTTTACTGATAAAACCCACATTAGATCTTTGCCTGGTTCAAGAGATTTCCCACAGTATTTTTAGATGATTATCCAAAGGTTAATAAATACAATGTTGACTGGTTAATCATTCCAAACAGGGCAACTGCATATCCTGATGATGGGCAAAGTTTGCTTTCCTTGACAAGAGAAAGGCAGTGTAATTCTCCAGAGACATCTTAGTTTGACGAAGGGAAGCTTCTCAAGGGCAGGGCTTCCAAATTCTATTGCCCTTGTATCTTTCACAAAGACATGGATAGTGATAAATTCACAGCAGGTACTCTACACATATGTGTTGAATTAATGACTCTGAGATTATAATGATGATTGTCTCCTGAAGAGTCAAAAGTTTTTTTTTAAGGCAAATATACTCTGCTTATAAAGAGACAAAACCAAAATGTGTTTCTTGTTTATTCTTTGGAAAATTATCAGAAGCACTTAAATGTACCCTCACTTACTGAACAAAAATAATAATCTCCCTCAAGACATCACAATATACAGTTTGAGCTCCTTCACCAAATACAAACGTAATAAGGATTGTCACAATCTTCTTTCCTTTCTGAGTCCAAAATTTAATTCACAGTCTCCAAGGAAACAGGAATATGTTCTTTTTTCCTACCAGCAAATTAACTGAATTATTCTTTCTGGTAGATAATCTCACATCTTCCACTAATGGGATAAGAGATCTGTCTCCTCCAATCTCTGAGACTGTGGAGAAGATTCTCATGTCAATTTTTAAAATCATTATGAAGAACACTGTTTGATTATATTTTTCTATCAGCCACTGGCATAATTTGAATAAAATACACCCCTTTTCAGATATAGACACTTACTTAACAACTACCTTACCCTTCTGATTTTCCCAGTATGCCTTCACATTCATTTTAACACATTTCTCCACTTTTGTCAGTGAGAAAATAAAAGGCTGATTTCTCCTCATATTTGATTAGAGAAATTTTGCTTATCAAATATAAAAAATATGATAGATAAAGATAAAAGTGACAGAAGACTTATCAAAAAAAATATAGTAATCAAAGATTCTCTGACTCTGAATCTGGGTCTACACTACAGCTCATGACATAATCCTGAATTGTCAACGTCTGCAAGAAACATCTGGAGATGTTTGTGCAAATGTTGTGAAAATGCAGATTACTGGGTTTCTGTCTACAGTATGAATAAATAAAGCTATCATGGAGCTCAGGAATCTGTATTTTTCACAAGCACTTCAGGTGATTCTGATGCAGGGCCAAAGCCCAGTCAAGCTCATAAGAAAGTTAGAGGAAAGGGAGGTAATGCAATGTACTGGAAAAAAATCAGCATAGAGAGAAACTGAGTTTTAATTCCAAAACTACTTCTAACCAGCCATGTAACCATACGTTTCACTTCCCTAGGCCTCAGTTTCCTCACCTGTAACGGAGTGAGGCTGAACTGACAGTTAAGATGCCTTTCTGCTTGGAAATTCTGTGATAAGAAAAAACAAACAAAAAAGAAGTAGCCTTATAAATGTAACCATGATTATTTTCCTGAAAGAGTATTAGAAATACTTACAAGAAGTAAGGTCTATTCAAGAACTTCTACATCAGAGATAAGGAGTCTCTAACTATACCTTAAAACAGGACACACCTCGTTCAATGTCAAATTTTAGGCATTTGAATGAAATCACACACACACACACACACACACACACACACACACTCACACACACACACCCCTGAAGCTGTGGAGCAAATGTGTGTCCATTAGGTTGAAAATTTCTCTGAATTTGGATTACAAAAGCAGTAAATTCGAATATTTTTCCAGACTTTAAAGACCACACTCTTTGACATCATTAACCACCTTTCAAAAGAACCAAGGCATCACTTAAGTGGCACCTTTTCAGGAAGTAATTACCAGCGGCTACTCTTATCTCTGACATTGCTTTAGGAGAGAAAGGCCTGACTATACAAAGACAGCCAGAAGTTGCAGCCAGAGTGTCTCAACATTTAAAAAGTCTGTATGGTTTGCTGGAGCCAAGATTAAACATTACCCTTCTCTTGCAACCACTTTGGTTTCCAGGGAACTCACTGCTACGGTTAAGGCAGGCTGAGGAGAGGTACATCCACAGACATACACACAACACACACCAAAGGTAACTGAAACATTTCAAAGTGCCTTTTTAAGCCTTTAACTCAAAGATGAACACATTTCAAGGTGACCCAATCCTCAAGTGACAGACAGTGTTTTAAAAGGGCCAGAGCTCTCCACTTAAACAATTTCTAGTGACATGTTTTAAATCGCATCCTCAAGGGCTCTGTCTGCTGTCTCATTTACTAGTCTTTCTTTCCTGGCAGAGGCATCCCATTTTAAATGAGTGCTTGAAGTTTGTCTCCCTTCCTAATAATTAAAATCCACAGGGCTTAGATGCTTTTTAAAAAATGTTTTTTAACTTAGCAGGCACCATGGAGGACTTTTAATTATTTAATTATACAACAAACCCAAATTATTACTTTATAGTTTTTCTATTTATCAAAACAGTATCAGAATAATAAAAGACAGCTCATCATTTATGCTTATAAGCAAAGAGTAAAAGACTTCCAAGGTAAAATCAAAGTTAGCATTCACAAAAGGATGCCCATTTAAAATCTAAAATGTACATAATTATCATATTGACTCTGTGTATATATTTTATACACAAACTATGAAGGATTTTTTCTCTCTTCACTAAAATATTACTTTTAGCCATCATAGTACAATGAGAATATTACACTAGAAATCTGAAAATCCGGTTCCTGTAATTAATGAAACATACCAGGCTGCTTTTGCTTAGTACCTTTGTAAAAAATACTCCCTGTCAAAGAAAGCTCCCCTGGCCATCTGTGGGTCTGTCTTTTTCTTTCTAATGCCACCATGTTTCTGCTGTCAGTTTTATCATACTGCAAGTAATGACTGACATGAACATCTCCCTTAGTTGACTGTGAGCACTGGGAAAGCAGAGTCCAGGTCAGACTCACCTTGGTATCCCAGCCATTCCCATTAGCAACAAGTAACAAGTGCCAGGAACAGCAGGCACCCCACATAAGGGTCTTTTTAATATATAAAAATAAATTTTAAAAATTATTCTGGCTCCCTTTCCCTTCCTGAACAATTGTCTTAAACCACCGGTGTGGGGGGTGCAGGAGGAAGTGAGCAAGGAAGGCACCTGAACCAGGTTGGGATGGGGCACACTGTGGCCCAGAGTGAGATATTGGAGTCAAACAGGTGAAGGGGGCACCCGCACATGGGGTAGCCAGACTCCACTCACAACAAGGAGGGAATCTGCACAAAAGGGTAGCCAGACATGAAGAGGCAAAGCACAGCAGGTCAAGGAGGTTATCTACATGGAGACACAGCCTGGCACAGAGAGCCACAGACCAACTACTGGGGTAAGGGGGATACCCAGGTAGGCAGCAGCATGCTGCAAGAGCTCGAGCACAACTGGATAAGGAAGCCACCCTCATGAGAGGCTGCCCGGCTTAGAGTGAGAAGAAAGTCTGCTAGGGCCAGAGGAAGTGCAGCCCCATAGGTGGAGTGTTTCAAATGTGGAAAAGGAGAAAACTGGAAAAAACCCTGTGGTGTTGGACTGGAACTGGAACTCAGTGTGAACTCATGGTTTTCGCTGTATAGATACAAAGAGATGACAAGTAGACAGAAAAGTGTGTGTGAGTGTGAGTGTGTGTGTGTATACAGTACATACACATTTTTCAGCTTTGCCAAATGAGGGGCTAGGGAACAGAAACAGCTATCACCATGAGCATACCTGGCTTCCAAATAACATTATCCACTGAAAGAAATGTTCATTGGACAACTGGCTGACTACAATGCTGAGAAAGGGAAATCTTAAAATAAGCCATAAACATCTTGTGAGTAGGAAAGTAAGCAATCCTTTAAAAAATAGGCCAGGCACAGTGACTAGCTTGTGTAATTCCAGCACTTTGGGAGGGTTGAGGTGGGTGAACTGCTTGAGCCCAGGAGTTCAAGATTAGCCTGGGCAACACAGCAAAACCTCATCGCTACAGGATAAAAAAAAAAAAAAAAATTAGCTGGATGTGGTAGCGCACACCTGTAGTCCCAGCTACTCAGGATGCTGAGGTATAAGGATCACCTGAGCCCAGAAGGTTGAAGCTGCAGTGAGCTGTGAGTGTTGTGACAATGCCACTGCACTCTAGCCTGGGCAACAGAGAAGAGACCCCAACTCAAAAATAAACAAATAAACAAACAAGCATAAAAATAAAAATAATTGGGAAGGGGGAGCATGTCAGAAAGAAAGGGAAGCCAGCTTAAAGGGGCTGCTGCGAGCACAATCTGAAACAATTTGAAAATTAAAATAAATAATAACAATTGTAATTAACTAGGAAAACAGAAAACCTCAAATGCATGCTAACATAAATAAACAAACATAAATAAATGGAAAGTGCTAAGAGGAACAGTATACTTACTTAGTTTCCAAGCATCTCCCCACAAAATACATACTAAGGTTACAAAAGTTAAAAAGTAACTTTATAGTGGGGAAGCCTAGCAGAAACGACCTTAAACAGGTGATAAAACATCATCAATAATGAGACAAATCAAAATTGTATGCTACCAATAGGATGCAGTGAGAACACAGCACCATTTCTGTCATATTCCAGCCAAATATAAATAAACTCAATCTAACCATGAAAAAACATCAGGAAAGAGAAACTGAGGAAATTTTTACAAAATAACAGGCCTGTATGCTTCAAAAGAACAAGATGTGGCTGGGCACAGTGGCTCATACCTATAATCTCAGCACTTTGGGAGGCCAACACAGGAAGATTGCTTAAGCCCAGGAGTTCAAGCAAGATCTCTCGTCTCTACAAAAATAAATAAATAAATAAATAACTGGTCATGGTGGCATGTACCTATAGTCCCAGTTACTTGGGAGGCTGAGGTGGGAGGATCGCCTGAGCCCAGGAGACCAGAGCTCTGGAGAGCCATGATTGTGCCACTGTACTCCAGCCTGGGCAACAGAATTGAGACCCCAATTCAAAAAGAACAAAGATCCCCAAGTCAATAAAAGACTGAGCAATTAACCAGACAAGAGACCAGAGAGACGTGACACCTAAAAGCAATGTGTAATTCTGAACTACATCTTTCTAAGATAAAGGACAATCTTTGAATAACCGGTTAAACTTAAATGAGGCTTGTGGATCAGATGGTATTAAGGTTATCAGTGTTAGTGTTCTCACTTTGGTAGTTATACTGAAGTAGCTAGGGGTGATGGAGCTTCATATCAATCATCTCCTCAAATAGCTCATATGGAAAAGTTCTTTGTACTGCACCTGCAACTTTCCTAAAAGTCTGAGATTGTTTCAAAGTTAAAAAAGAAAGTCTAGCAAAATATATATATATATATATTGTGCAGGCTTATAGTCAATAGTCCATGAAATAATGATAAATTCATCATTATTAATATCATGATTACATAAAAATAACCCTTTGTACTCAGGGACATCTCACGGATCACCTACCAGCAGCCTGACTGCACTTTTTTATGAAACAGTAAATAATAAAATCACTTCAAATTAAATAGTATAGTGTTGAAAGCAATTATTTTATTGTAATGATATTTGGCTTATAGTGGAATTTTCGACACTGAGGAACTTATTTATGACAAACAAAATCAAAATTTTATCTTATATTTTTCTAACATGTGGTAATATGTAAAACAGTCAACATGCATTACAGGTTCATTGATACATGTTGTGCAATACTAATTTATTTGATGTCTTCCACCTGGTGTTTTTCTATTCATGCAGACAATGCAGTTTTGTTTTCTTCCTCCCACATTAAATATGTAATTTATTGTCCAGTCTAGGCACCACTGTGAAAGTACTTCACACATTTTCTTTCTACATAATGCCAGTTAATATTTTTTTATGTGTATCTCTGCATATATGTCATCTGTTTATTTGCTTTTTCATATAATTTGAATGAAAAACTTTAAGGAAACATACTTTTTTTGTTTTGAGTCAGAGTCTCACTCTGTCACCCAGGCTGGAGTGCAGCAACATGCTCCCAATCACCACAGCTTTGGCCTGCTGGGCCAAGGCAATCCTTCAGTCTCAGCCTTCCAAGTAGCTGGAACCACAGGTGTGTGCCACCATGCCTGGTTAATTTTTTTATTTACTGTAGAGATGAGGTCTCACCAACTTGCCCAGGCTGGTCTCGAATCCTTGGGTTTAGGCAATCCTCTTGCCTCAGCTGCCCAAATTGCTGGGATTACAGGCATGAGCCACTGCGTCTGGCCAAGGAAACATACTTTTTGAAAAATTTGGGCTGACACAAGTTTGTCCTGTATGATCACCAGCAATCTCTTTATGTCCCCTGAGAGGGGACATCTGAGTGGTTTGCTAGATTTACAATGTCCCCTCAGAAGGGACATCCGAGTGCAAAGGAATCATTATTTTCATATTACAGTATTCTTCCCTAATACATGGTAAATATATTTTTCTACACCAAGGACATTTATATATATATATATATATACACACACACACACACATACAAATAATACATATATGAGAGAGAAAGAGACAGACACAACCCTTGTGTGTATCAACACCTGTACTGTTTCAATTCTGATAGGGTTCCTAATTTAGTCAGAAAGGTAGTACGATAGGATGAAGGTAAGCATGTAAAATGGAGAAAAATGTACCCAGAGGCAGCTGTGGTGTAAAACAAAGGTAAAGAAACTTGTAATCAGAAGTTCTACATTTGAGTCATGACTTCAACTCTTACTAGCTTTGAGACATTAAGCAAGTTACTTATGCTTTCTGTTCCTTAAGTTTTCTCATCCATGAAATGAGAATAATAATGCCTACTATGAAGGATTCCTGGGAGAATTAAAAGAATTATGTTTGTAAAAGTACTCTATTAAACCTAGAGAAATATATATGGTAAATAATAAGGAGAAAAAATGTTGGATTCTGACATAAATCCCACATTAACTTAAAATATCACACAAATCAATTTAATTGTTAAAGAAAAAATCCCATGTTAACTCCACTTGGCAAATTTCCTGCAGAAATCTAAAAATGTTTAAACTTTCTTACCACCTGAGCTAAATCAGATTTTTTTAAATCAGATTTTTTTTTTTTTTTGAGTTGGAGTCTCACTCTGTCACCCAGACTGGAGTGCAGTGGCCGCTCCCAGTCACCACAGCCTCCACCTCCTGGGCTCTGGCGATCCTTCCGCCTCAGCCTTCCAAGTAGTTGGAACTACAGGCGTGCGCTACCATGCCCAGTTAATTTTTTTTATTTATTGTAGAGATGAGGTCTCGCCAAGTTGCCCAAGCGGGTCTCGAACCTGCAGGCTAAGGCAATCCACTCACCTCAGCCTCCCAAAGCGCGGGATTACAGGCTGAGCCACCGAGCCCGGCTTAGAATCAGATTTTTTACATGCCATCTAGTGAAGAATACGCTACTATATGTTTTGCTGTGGATCAGATGTTGACTTTTAAGTAGAGATTGGCTTTTATAATTCAAATACAAAGTTTAATATCCTCTGTCTCAATAAAAATAGTAACAACAGTGAGGATCCTTGAAAGGTGATATTAGGCCATGTCTGACTTGAAAATCAAATGACTCCTTAAGCTGCTTGCCCTGTTTACTCTAAAGAGATTCCAGTTCTATTTCTCAGGAAACTATAAAGCTCCAGATTTAGAAATCCTGGACAAAAGCGTCATCCCAAATCAAATTTTTTTTACGTTATTAATTTCAAAATTACCAAGTATTTTACTACTTCTACTTAACATGCAGCTATTGAAATGAGCCTAGCTGGGCATGATGACACACATCTGTAGTCCTAGCTACTGGAGAAGCTGAGGCGGAAGAATTACTTGAGTGTAGAAGTTCAAGGCGAGCCTGGGCAACATAGTGAGACCTTGTCTCTTATTTAAATAAAATTTTAAAAAAAGAAAAAGAAGAAGAAGACATCCAGAGATAGGATTGGTTTTTACACCCTGGAGGCTGAGGTAAGCCCAGAGACTGGAGGACGAGAGCTAGGGTTTGACAAAAATGCAAGAGACAAAAAGAAAGAAAAAAGAAAAGTCCCTTGGAGTTCACAAGCCACTGCTTCAAGTTACACTGAAGCATGTAAGCACTCTTCCGTGAACCAGCCCCAGAAGGTTGGTTTTAACATGCCATCCCTGAAAACTTATTCACTGACATCTAAACCTACTTTGAAAATACATCTGTTTGGACTTTTCATTTTTCCTCAGGATAAACTACCTCTTCTCTGAAACAAATTGCAATGGTTAAGATTTGGCTTACAGTAATAAAACAATAAATGTTTACACACAAACAGGCAAATCAAACTAAGAGAGTAACACTACAGTTATTCACTAGTAACCAACTTGACTTCTCTGGCATTAGAGAGTTAGTGCCCCCAATTGGCACCAATAGACTTAAGCATGCAGCGTTAGCATCAGACCCCTGGGTTTGAATTTTGGCCTTGCCACATTAGCTGTATCTAACTAGGTTTTGGCAAGTTACTTAAAACTCTCTGTACCTCAGTTTGCTCATCTGTAAAACAAGGATCACAGTTATCTCCCTGGCATAGCTGCCGTGAAAACTAATGAGACAATGCAAAGAGCATTCAGTATGGTGTCTTGCACATACCTAGAGCTCCATGTTAACCATTTTCATTATACCCAGTACCTAACCAGTGTCTGGCATACAGCAGGTGTTAAATAAAGTGAAAAATTATTGAGCAAGCATCCTATGGCTTGGCTATCTTTAAGATTTAAGATTCTATTTCAAAAATTAAATATTTTTTCAAAACAATAACATTGCAGTAGAAAATCACCATACCAAAATCAGAAGCATTCTATACCCAAGTTATGACTTAGCAGGAGCAGCAGAAAAGAGTTGCCTATATCCCTAATTCCTATTTATATTCTTTCAAGGTGGAAAATAAAGATCATAATGCAAGAGGATCAGAAAACTCTGTTATCACAACTATAAAATAACTCTGTTATTTGAAGCACAAACTAGGTGTATCTATCTAAATTTTTAAACAAAAAAAAAAAAAAAAAAAGGAAAATAACTGCATATCGCATTTGCAAATATTTTCATTTGTAGCTTTGGCTTGATTCTAGCTCCTGAACTGGTCCTGGCTCTGTGAAAGCAGTGACCATCTTTGTTCATCTTGTATACCCAGAGCCTAGGATAATAGACCCAGTACACAAGTGGTACTCAATAACTACTTGTCAAATGAATACATGTGTTTCTTAAAATACAAAATCCCATCATGGTTGTTCTTCAGATATCTTTAAAATTTTGCTTTCTGAGGCCCGGCGCAGTGACTCATGCCTGTAATCCCAGCACTTTGGAAGGCCAAGGTGAGGGTATTGTCTGAGCCCATGGATTCAACAGCCTGAGCAACTTGGTGAGACCTCATCTCTACAATATATTTTAAAAATTACCCAGGCATGGTGGTGCATGCCTGTAGTTTCAGCTACTTGGAAGGCTGAGATGGAAGGATCACCTGAGCCCAGCAGGTCAAGGCTGCAGTGGCTGTAAGTATGTCACTACACTTCAGCCTGGATGACAGAGTGCATCCAGCTCAAAAAAAAAAGTTCATTCCTGTACACACCAGTTTTCAGATATACAGGTACAGAACAGAAGATCCTCAGAAGTTACCTAATTTAACACCCCCATTTTCCAGATGCCTCCAAAGATAACCACATTTGAAAGGAAGCCACATTGTCTCCTTCCTTCATAAGCCTCTTGAGACATCTTTAAAGATACAAGTGCAAAAACTGAATCTCAACAATATTCAGAAAGAGGAGGAAGGTGCTGTGCTTCACAGTCCATGCACAGGGGCCCAGGTAGATTAGCCTGTTCCCCCAGCAAGAAGTAGTTCTAAATGCACTTTTTCATTCAACTGACATTTTTGAGGGCCTTCCATGTGCCAAACACATTCTAGGTGCCTGTGATACATCAGTGTGCAAAATAAAGAGCATTACCCATGTAGCACCAACACTTTAGGCAAAAGTTAAGAGTCAAAGAAAAAACATCCGTACATTTTAATACACTGCATTGAAGTCAGACGAAGTGGCTCATGCCTGTAACCCCAGTACTTTGGGAGGCCAAGGTGGGAAAATCACTTGAGCTCAGGAGTTCAAGACAAGCCTGGGCAAGAGTGAGACCTCATCTCTACCAAAAAAAAAAAAAAAAAATCAAAACATTAGCTGGGGTGGTGGAGTGTACCTATAATATAATCCCAGTTTCTCAGGAGGCTGAGGCGGAAGGATCCCCTGGCCCCAAAAGTTCAAGACTGAGGTGAGTCATGATCATGGCACTATACTCCAGCCTGGATGACACAGTGAGATCCTAACTCCAAAAAAAGAAAAACCAGACTACACTGGATGGATGTAATAATAATAGTAGCACTCCACAACTCTACAGAGCCTTTAGAGATCATTAGGCCAGTGGTTTTCAAACTTGTCTATTCCTCAGTATTACCTAAAGGACTTGTTAAAACTCAGAATGTTGTGTCCTGTCCTCTAACATTAAAGTTAAAGGGTTTGTTTCCTATTTGGAAAACATCCATCTCACATGTCCAAACACCAAGCTAAAATAATGTTTTCTTTGAAGGGTTTTTAATCATGAGGGTCAGGTTTAGTTTTTAAAAAAAATTTTTTTTAGAAAGGGCTATAAACTAGAAAGACAGTAAAACCTAAATAACAGTGATTATATAATTTTATAGAACCATATTTTCTAGAATTTTTACAATAAATATGAATTCCCTTTGTAATAAGGGAACAAAATTTATTTTAAAAATTAGTTATAGTGGTTATTTTTAAAACTTTCAACTTTAAAACTCTATTTTTAAAATCCTCAATTAATATATTGAATGATTTTTTTCCCCCAGTGCATAATTCAAGCAACTTATTTTAGCATTTTAGGCTAAACCTGTTTGACTAATGCCAGTGAAATAAAAGGCATCTTATTTTAACAAAGAAATAAAAACAAAGCTATGATCATTTCAATAGTGACATAAAAATCACATTTACTATTTTTCTACCTAGCAATCGGTTTTGTCTATATTGTTACTTTTCAACTAAGGAAAGAAAGTAATTCTAATTATTGTAAATAAAGAAATAAAAAATGCTTTAACTGTATTTCTTGAAAGAAAATCTTTAAACTTCTAAGTTGTGGAAAAATTATGGCACATTCTCTATGTGTAAATAATCACACAGCCATATCCCGGGGGATACCAAGGCAAGATCATCCCAACCCTATTCCCTATCCAATATCTTCAGGGATCTTCCAATCTAGAAAAGATATTTATTGCTAAACTCCACATACCACTGTAATAACCATTTTACAGACCAAGAAACTTAAGCACAGAGTGATTAATTTGCCCAAAGTCACACAGCTAAGAAGTTAAAGGTCCTGGATACAAAGATTTCCAAGCTATAATACTTTAACTAAGATGCCTAACCTTTGGCTTTATCATGGCTCTGTTATTTGAATTATACATTTTCCATATTTGAAATATGAACTATGTTTTTCTTGCCAGTGACATCTGAACTAAATTCTGAGATGAAAAATGATTAAATAATACAGGACTTTTATAACGTTTACATCTAAACTCACACACAATTTGCAATGCTGTACTTTTCGCAGAGACCAACAAGTTTTCTAAAAGTACAGCCATTATGGGAACAAATTAGTGTTAAAAATTATCTACGGAAATCCAGTATACATCGCAAAGGTATTCAATCTCAATCTCTCAATCTCTCTCTCTCTCTTTGCAACCAGAGAGCTAGATCGTGAACGAATAGGTTGGAAAAGGAAAATCTAACCCTTTCCCACTCCTTCCGCATACAAAAGTGCAAAGGCCGGCGGCGTCAACGTGCCCAAGCCCGAGTTGAGTCTGCCGGGTCGGCCTTGGCCTGGGGTGGGTGTGGACCCGGCTCCACCGCTTCCCGCCCCGGCGAGAACCTCTTGGGGACCTACGGCCAAGACGCTGGGCGGCGTCGCGCGGGACGCGCTGGAGAAGAGAGGGGGCGACCCGCGGGCCCCTTACCGAGCTCGGTGCCTCGATTGTGCGCGGACATGATGGGCAATGGTTCCGCAGCTACCGAGCGGTCTGTGCCCGCCTCGCTTCCGCGCTCGGCCCCGCCTCCTTCCCTTCGGCTCCGAGTCGCCGGCGCGCTCGGCCCGCCCCCCGCGCGCCCGCCCCGCCCCCCGGGGCGCTCCCGAGCCTGTGCAGCGGACCTCGGCCTGGCGGTTCCGACCCTTGCTCCCAGAAAAAAGTGCTACGGCATACCTGTGCAAAAATACTTTAGTTGCCAATTGCACTGAATAAAAACATTCTTGAAAACCTAACTGTAAGGTTACATAATAAGAGGGAAGGGGATCCCTGCCAGTTATGTCCTCGTGCAGAGCTCTGTGGCCTGAGACCTGAGATGTTAGAATGAGCCTTGTTAGGGTAAGCGACGAGCAGGGGCCCCAGAACACACTGTGGCTTCTAACGTAGACTTCATGAAGAAAAGCAGCTATGTGGCCTGAAAAACGCAAGGGCTTAGGAGTGAGACCTGGTTTCTCAGCCTAGCTCTGGCAGTAATTAAATGTGTGACACTGGGCAAATCAGTTGCCTTTCTGAACTTCATTTTTCTCATCTGTAAAAGATGACCTTGTCAATTTCTTGGATCTCTGAATGTCTGTGATTCTAAAATACCAGTATTTTTTCAGCTTGACTTCTCTGTAACCAAGAGGTTAAAATTGTCTAAAGTCCCTCCACAGCCTCAATGTAGTTGACGTACCTATACTCACAATTAGGAGCACCTCTGCACTTTGAAAGAAAACAGACTTTTAGTTTTGACTTATCTACCATGGGCCTGCTATTGTGCAAGGTGCTTCAGATGGATGATAGCATTTGAGTCTCAGAACAATCCTGCCGAGTATGTATTTTATCTCCATTGCTACAGTTCTGAATAGAGAAGCATTCTGGTATAGTAAAAATAGAGTGGGCTTCAAATGGGCTGGATCCATTAATATACCAGCTTTTCCATTTAATACTGCAACTAGGTGGTTCTAGAAATGTTACTTACTGTCTTCTCATCTGTCAAGTGAGGATGACCAAAATAATGGAGGGGAGTGCCAAAAAATGTATACGCATTTTAGAAGATGTTACCTATGTATTACTTTTTGAAGTTGAATTCAATTTTGGTAGCACATATAGTATGACGTTGGCTCGAAAGATGGCGTTAATCAAACGAATGATGGCGTTGCCATGCGAAAGACAGGACGGACAGTCAAAGAAAATGGCAGAAGCGCGGTTGGGGTTCCAGGAGCGCAAGACCATTTTGAAGGTATTTGAAATTGGAGAACATTGTCGAAGAAAAACGACAATGGAGGAGTATGCAACAGAACCGCCAACGCACCTAACAATTGCTTGCATTCGTGGTAATTCAAATTGAAACAGCTTGTGCAGCAATACATGTGGACACTTTGGTTATCATTGCTCAAACAGTAGCTCACTGTAACCACAAGTATCTGGATGCTGATGCAGTTTGAGCATCTCTTGTAATTGAAGAAGTCAAACGTGACTTGTATTCATCTTTTATATATTATTACAATTTAAATATGGTTTTTTCCTTTCTTGAAATGCATATACTTTTTTGGGCACTCTGTATATTTATCTTTCAAAGTATGTGGGTAAAGCACCAAGTACATAACATGACACACAGTAAATGCTCAATAAGTGGAAGCCATTAATGTTATTGTCAGGTTAGCACAGTAATTATCCACCTATTTTAAATAGGAAAAGTAATACTTGTATTATTCCTCTAGACTGAGCTGTCTTTCACACAATACTGCTGAATGTTTTGTGTGTGTCTAGATCTTATTCATACATATAACAGCATTTACCTTTGTTTTTATTTTAACTCTAAGAGAAACAGAAAAGCAGGCCCTGAAAGTCCGAAGCTGGCCTCAGACTGTGGTATTCACCAGTTGAACATAAACAATTTAACAGAACACCAATATCAGTCATGGCCATTGTGACCATAATAATTCAACAAATACAAGACCACTCAATTGTGTTTGATGACAGAAAAACCATGCATATTGTCCAAACAGCTCCCATCTTAGCTAATATAAGTGACTGTCACTTCTTTACCCATTAGTTCTAGCCTCACTCTATTCTTCTTAGGTTTTAGATAAGCATTAAGATGCCCTATCATAGAAAGATTACCACTTCCTACTGCATCCAATCCAGGGAAAAGCTGTGCTTCCTTGAACCTTCCACAAATCATGCACTAGAAGCCCCAATACGAAGTCATTTTTAACACCGTTTTACTGAGATATCTCACAGTTCCCCATAGTGAGCATCCTCCCTTGTTGCAGCTCTAACTACAGGCGTGTTCCTGGTGGTCTTTGGCTGGAGAACATTAGCAACTCTAAAAGATACAAAGGCAATAAATTAACTTTTATTTTTTAGGAATAGATACGTCTTCAAGCCAGATTCCATGCCATTAATTATGTAAATTTATTAAAACAGGAAAAGCTCTCATATCTTAACTTAGCTGAAAAAAACAGAATTAGGGCAGCCTCTTAAGGTGAGCATTTTAGTAATATCTCTGACAAGAACTTCTCAAGAGCTTTTTCTAAAATTGACCTGTTACACAGTACTAATCTCAAATTAATCTCTACAGTTTAAAAGTATCTTGAATGGCAGCATTCAGAGAGATGGCAGGGATGGTATGCAAAAAATAAGTGACTTTAATGGAGAAACATTCCTATGTTTCTCTTTGTGAAGGTCCCTTTTAAATTTACTGCTTTCTGAAACTTCTGAAGTATCCCTAAGACAAGGCCTCTCAAAGATCTCTAGACCTCTACATTGAAATTGCTCAAGAGCTTTTTTTTTAAAGCACATCTAGACTTCATCACAGCACTGCTGAATCAGAATCTCCAGCACCCTGGAATCTATATTTTTAACAAGTTACCTTGAGTGATGTTTATGCAAACTACATGTAAAGAACCACCAAACCGCCAGGCACAGTGGCTAAAGCCTGTAATCCCAGCACTTTGGGAGACCAAGGCGAGAGAATTCCCTGAGCCCACGGGTTTGAGACCAGCCTGAGTAACCTGGCGAGACCTCATCTCTACAGTAAATTAAAAAAATTGGTCAGGCATGGTAGTGCATACTTATAGTTCCAGCTTCTTGGAAGGCTGAGGCAGAAGGATCGCCTGAGCCTGGTAGGTTGAGGATGCGGTGGCCATGAGCATGCCACTGCACTCCAGCCTGGGTGACAGAATGAGCTGAGACTCCAAATTAAAAAAAAAAAAAACACCAAACTAGGGGCAGAGGAAAGTAAACTATGCACACTAATCTGGAGCCAAAGTTCAAACTTCCTCTTATAAGAGTAAAATTGTCTTTAGAGTATTACTAGGGCTCAGCATTTTGGGAGGCCGAGGTGAGAGGATTGCCTGAGCTCACAGGTTTGAGACCAACCTAGGCAATTTGGTGAGACTGCATCTCTACAATAAATCAAAAAATTAGCCAGGCGTGGTGGTGCATGCCTATAGCTCCAGCTACTTGGAAGGCTAAGGCAGAAGGATCACCTGAGCCTAGCAGGTCCAGGCTGCGGTGGCCATGAGCGTGCCACTGCACTCCAGCCTGGACAATAGAATGAGACTACAAATCACACACACACACACACACACACACACACACACACACACACACACACACAAAAGCATTACTAGTGTATATTTTTAATCCATGTAAATTTTGCATGTCATTTCTACTTATGGATGTTTTTTAATATAAATTTTAAATTGTTGAATAAATTACTTGTTTTTTCACCCTTAATCCTCCTTCAATTAAAATTAAAGTTCTAGGAATATGTGATATGTATCTTGAAGTTTCTAGGAACCTATCAGTCCTGATAGATAGGAGTAAAACGAGTTTTAAGTTCCAATGAGTGTGAACCGTTTGTTTTTGGTTCATCCTACGTGGAGTCTAGTAGAGTATTTGACACATAGTAGACTATGAGTATTTGTTAGGTAAGTGAATGTATATTGCTATATTTGCTACTTTTCTTACAGTGCATGTTGTTTTATCTAACCCAATTGTATTTGACATAGTCTCTACTCTTATGATTTCTAAGAGCAGTTATAGATTCATTAGGTAAATAATCACTTAGACTACCAATTGTCAGTCAGTATTTCTAGGTCAGATGAGCAAAAGTATAGAAGCAGAAAGGACTAGAGAACAGTGTGAATATTAAAGTTAAGATACTTCAGAACTGCAGGGAAATTTATAAAACATTTCATTCCTAGCTTACAGTAAATAAGAGAAATAAGAGTCAAGTTTAGTGGCTTATGCCTATAATCTTAGCACTTTGGGAGGCGGAGATGAGAGGAATACCTGAGCCCAGCAGTTCAAGACCAGCCTAGGCAACTTGGCAAGAGCTCATCTCTACAATAAATAAAAAAATAAGCCATGTATGGTGGTGCATGCCTGTAGTTCCAGCTACTTGGAAGGCTGAGGCAGAAGGATCATGTGAGCCCACGGTGGTCATGATTGTGCCATAGCACCCCAACCTGGGCGACACAATGAGATACCAACTCAAAAAAGAAGGAAAAAAAAAAGAGATTATATAAGTTTTTATGAACTTAAATCTATTCAATTTAAAGAACAACCCTTCTTTCTGAGGCTATTTTGTTTACTACCAACTTGAATTTCAAAATGTCTTTTCCTTTATTAATATTGTGGGAGTAGATAACTCTTCTTTTCTT
>NW_007253785.1:207588-252956 GCF_000164805.1 Carlito syrichta
TTTTTTTTTTTTTTTTTTTTTTTTTTTTTTTTTTTTTGAGTAAGAATCTCATTCTGTCGCCCAGCTGGAGTGCAGTGGCACTATCACAGCTACTGCAGTCTCAACCTGCTGGGCTCAGGCAATTCTTCCTCCTCAGCCTTCCAAGTAGCCGGAACTACAGGCGCGCGCTACCATGCCTGGATAATTTTTGATTTATTGTAGAGATGAGCTGTTGCCAAGTTGCCCAGGCTGGTCTTGAACCCCTGGGCTCAGGCAATCCTCTTGCCTCTGCCTCTCAAAGTGCTGGGATTGCAGGTGTGAGCCACCATGCCCGGCCAGAAGAGCTATTTGGTTAGGAATCTTACTCAAACTCATCAACCACAACACTAATGGGATCAAATTAGCAATAATAACTTGAATTTCACTAGTTGTTCTACCTACCAAGCCCCACTTAAGTAGTTAGAAGGCTTCCAGCTTTCTGGGAGCCAATGGGGTAAGGTAGGGGTCTCTCAAGTGCTCAAATCCTCCTCTCCCAGGGTCTCCTCCCCTGCTCTGCTGTTCTAGGTATTGCAGGCACCTGCGGGACTTTTTTTTTTGAGTTGGCGTGTCACTCTGTGGCCTAGGTTGGTGGGCAATGGCAAGCTCACGGCCACTGTAGCCTCAGCCTGCTGGGCTCAGGTGATTCTTCCACCTCAGCCTCCCAAGTAGCTGGAACTATGGGTATGGGCCACTACGCCCAGCTAATTTTTTGATTTATTGTAGAGACAAGGTCTGAGTTGCCCAGACTGGTCTCGAACTCCTAGGCTCAGGCCAATGCTCTTGCCTCAGCCACCCAAAGTGCTGGGATTACAGGCAGGCACCTCCGTGCTTGGCCTCTTTATTTTATTTTATTTTTTTAACAAACTCACCTGGGAAGACAAGAAGCAAACTATTCTATCTTGCCTCTCTCTGCCCCCCTTCTTAAGGTCTATTAGTCACAAAAATCTCAAAGTTTGGGAATCACTGTTAGAATATGTAATACTAGGACAGGCTCGGTGGCTCAACCTGTAATCCCAGCACTCTGGGAGGCTGAAGCAAATGGATTGCCTGAGCCTGAGGATTTGAGACCAACTCGGGCAACTTGGTGAGACCTTGTCTCTATAAAAGTTTATAGATTGCCAGGCTCGGTGGCTCAGCCTGTAATCCCGCGCCTTTGGGAGACTGAGGTGAGTGGATTGCCTGAGCCCGAGGGTTCGAGACCCGCCTGGGCAGCGAGACTTCATCTCTACAATAAATCAAAAAATCAGCTGGGCGTGGTAGCGCATGCCTGTAATTCCCGCTACTCAGAAGGCTGAGGCGGAAGGATCGCCGGAGCCCAGCAGGCGAGGCTGTGGTGGCCGGGAGCGGCCACTGCACTCCAGTCTGGGTGACAGAGTGAGGCTCCAACTCAAAAAAAATAAATAAATAAAGTTTATAGATTAAATTTATTTATAAATTTAAAAAAGAATATATAATACTAGCTATTATTAAGTTCTTTCTATGAATTAAGCCCTTTACATCCATTATTTGATATTTCAAAATAATCTACCTTTGAGATATTTTCTGGGAAAAAAAATCTATGTGTGAACTATTTTCTCCCCGTATAGATAAAGAAACTGAGGCTCAGAGAGATTAGCCTGTAAGTGGCAGAGGATGGCTTAAAACCCAGGCAATATAACCCTATATATCACAAACTTGCGGTTCCTTACTGTCTCTTTTATTTATTAGAGAAATCACTTAACCCCTCTGAAATTCATTTCCCATATGGAAAATGGGGATAATATTATCTATGTCACTGGATTTTGGGAGAGATTAAAAAGTAACACATATTTTAACATAAAGACCTAACATAAGGCACTTAAAAAACATTATTTCTATATTCATCCTTAAGTTAAAATCAGTTATATTCCACTTGACCAAATTCCATTATCTCATTAAAGTGATTCAACCTATAAAGTATTTTTGCTGTTCATTGGCTATCATTTAGATGCAAACTTATGCCTGTTTCCACAGGTAAATTTGTTAGATGCCTCATGTTTCTCCAGGAACTTTATTGATCTAAAGTCACACTGGTCTAGGTGACACCATGTCACACTGGCAATTATGCACGTCCATAGGTAAGCAAAGAAAAACTAAACCTTCTGAGAATGTCTTGCTCGAATACATTTCTTACTTTTTTGTTAGTGTCTCTGTCGTCCAGGCTGGAGTGCAGTGGTATGCTCAAGGCCACAGCAGCCTAGACCTGCTGGGCTCAGGCGATCCTCCTGCCTCAGTAGCTGGAACTACAGGCATGTGCCACCACACCCAGCTAATTTTTTGATTTACTGTGGAGATGAGGTCTTGCCATGTTGCCCAGGCTAGTCTTGAATCCCTGGGCTCAGGCAATCCTCTTGCCTCCTCCTCCCAAAGTGCTGGGATTATAGGTGTGAGCCGCCAGCCTGGCTACTAAATTTTTTTTCAGGTATCCCCCAGTGTAAGACACCACCATGCACAGTAATTTATATAGCAACCCAAAAGGAACCACTTATTAAGATTTAATCCCTTAGGTATAAAACATAGGAAAGGTACCTAGTAGAGAAATATTTTTCCTTAGTCTGTTTTTTTTTCCAGTACCCCATTTTTTTTTGGAATGAGAGTCTTACTCTGTTGTCCAGGCTGGAATGCAGTGGCATGGTCACAGCCACCACAGCCTTGACCTGCTGGGCTCCGGCGATCGTTCCACCTCACCCTTCCAAGTAGCTGGAACCACAGGCACGTGCTACCACACTCAGCTAATTTTTTGATTTATTGTAGAGACAAGGTCTCGCCAAGTTGTCCAGACTGGTCTCGAACCCCTGGGCTCATGCAATCCTCTTGCCTCGGCCTCCCAAGTGCTGGGATTACAGGCTTGAGTCATCATGCCAGCCTCAATGCCCCATTTTGTTCTTGCTCCCTTCTGAAAAAATTCATCCATTCCCCACTCCCATCACCACCTTGGTCTCAAAGAAAAAGAAAACTAAATTAACACGTCCATCAGGCACAGAGGCGCATGCCTGTAATCCCAGCACTTTGGAAGGTCGAGGGGAGAGGATTGCCTGAGTCCAGCAGTTTGAGACCAGCCTGGACAACTTGGTGAGACCTCATTTCTGCAGTAAGTCTAAAAATTAGCCGGGCATGGAAGCGTGTGCCTGTAGACCAAGCTGCTTGGAAGGCTGAGATGGAAGGATCACCCGAGTCAAGTAGGTTGATGCTGCAGTAGCTGTGAGTGTGCCACTGCACTCCGGCCTGGGGCAGCAAGAGTGATTCCAACTCAAAAAGGAAAGAAAGAAAGAAAAAAATAATACTTCCAATGAATTTGAACAACTACTAAAAAAAGTAACCTGTAAATTATTATAAATTATGGCTTATTCTATGCTATTTTACTATGCTATTTTATAGCCATTAAAAACTTGAATTTTATTTACTGACATGAATATTTTAAAGAGAATTGAATGGCTACACTCAATCATGGTTTCCTATAAACCTCTGATGATGCTAAAACTGAGAAGCAGCAACACTAATATTAGGTGGGAACTTGGCTTCCATGACCTATTGGACATTAGGGCCTAGAGAAGAGACTCCAGAGAATGAACAGAATGGGAAGCCAAGGGAAAGTTGGATTCCTGCTGGGCAACTGAATGTCTCACCGGCTAAGGCTGTTCACTGGAGAGACAGACTGTCATGTCTGACTTGTCAGTGGAGAGTTGCCTGCTGCAGATACTGGAAAAGTTTTCTTGATCTGACATGATTTGGTGCTAATTTAGGGACTTGTTTAAACAACTACTGAGCACTCACAGCACCCCAGTCACCTTTCTAGGCAAAGGGGGTTGTACTGATGATGAAAAATACACAAGTTCATATAGTGTTAACAATGATTAAAATAGGGCAAAATAGTTAGTGACAAGAGAAGGAATACAGAAGGGCTCAAGGACTGTATCACAAGGGTTAGCCACACAAACATTTAGATAGGAGTGAGCCAAGCAGCAGAAATAGCAAGTACAAAGGCCCAGACAGAAATGAGGCCACTGTGGCTAGAGCAGTGCAAGCAAGGGGAATGTAAGAGGTCACAGAAGAGGGAAGCCAAATCATAGTGAAAATTGGATATAACGAGATGCTATTGAAAAGCTCCTGGTCTCTTCAAATTCTAAAGCAATTATGTTTCCTGCTGTGTAGATATTTTAGGGTCATACTCAGTGACAACATGAGCAACGCCCTGGATATGGTCCCAAGGGGGCTAGAGCCTGGGGAGGGTTCATAGGGTGGCCAACCCAGTTGTCCCTTTCCCCAGTCTCCATGCTTGGGTATGCAGGTCATGCTGAGGCTGTGGGCAGTGTTCTCTGCGCCTGCTGACTGCATCTTGCAGCTGTGCATAGTTTATGTTCTCATGCACCCTTCCATGAGGCCGTTGACTTCCAGGCTGGTTCAAGCCATATCAGGTCACCTGGATCAATGCCCACAAACTTTGGTTACCTTTAGCTTATTATAGTATTAAAACCCCTAGACTGAAATCACAGTTATTTTGTGTACATGCAATGTATGAAAATCATGTGCTTGCACTATTCTTGTGTGCTAGAAAAATCACCCTTTGCATTGTTTAACCCTGCACTCCACCCTATGGAAAATGCTACACTGACTTGTGTGTCTTTTATTGAGGAGTGATTTTTTTCTTCTCTCGCTCCTGGACCTTCCCTGTAAGTTCCTGAATAAAGCATATGTCTCACCCATTGACTCCAGGTCATTTCTTTGGCCTCTCGGACACAGTGCATCCCCCTTGGTGGCTTTTGGGGGTCCAGCACAACAGATGGATGGGACAAGAGCCAGGTGAGTGAACAGAAGAAAGAGGGAGCAGTTATGAAGGCAGTGCAATAGTCTAAGTGGAAATAAAGACACTCTGGCCTAGGGTGGTAACAATGGAGATGAGGCAAACTCAAGATCCAGAAAAGTCCACAGGATTTGCACATAGACTAGATGAAAGTGTACAGTCAAGGACTTACATGTTTTTTGTTTTTTCTTTAGACTAGAAAGTAAATTAGAGCCGGGCTCGGTGGCTCAGCCTGTAATCCCACGCCTTTGGGAGGCTGAGGTGAGTGGATTGCCTGAGCCCGCGGGTTCGAGACCCGCCTGGGCAGTGAGACCTCTCTACAATAAATAAAAAAATCAGCCGGGCATGGTAGCACATGCCTGTAACTCCGGCTACTTGGAAGGCTGAGGCGGAAGGATCGCCGGAGCCCAGCAGGTCGAGGCTGTGGTGGCCGGGAGCAGCACTGCACTCCAGTCTGGGCAACAGAGTAAGACTCCAACTCAAAAAAAAAAAAAAAAAAGAAAATTAGAGAGAAAGAGGAGATTCATCTTCCCAAGGGAGGGAAGGGGGCCAAAGCCAGGAAACATGGTCTGGCCATGGCTCAAAGAGCATATCACCACACCATAGCTTAACAAAGCAATGGCTGCAATGGTTTTACATGTCTTTTAATTTGAACAAGTGACAATAAGTTAGTACCAGTTACTGGAATGGGGAACAAGTTGAGGGAAAAAACAGAAATCAAGATTAGATTATGTGGAGAGACTTATTAAAGGTTAAGGTAGAACACTCAACTATGCCATCATATGATGGCAGGCTGGATAGACAATTTAGGAGGTATCAGAAGATACTGGATGATTTCTTTCTTTGGAGACAGTAGAGCTAAAAAGGATAGCCCAGATTTGAGGTAAAAAAGAATAACAGAGGAAATGGCAAATACAGGAACAGGCAGTAAGGTAGAAAGAAAACCAGAAACGTAGTTTCATATAAGCTAAAAAATTAAAACATAAAAAAATAAGGAACCAGGCAATTATTGAATGCTGCTGAAGGTTTAGTAAGAAGTAGATAGAAAAGTGATAACTGGATTAGAAACATGCAGGACACTGGGGACTAGGAAGTACTGGTCAGTAGATACTTAAACGTTTTTTTAAATTCTATTATAGGATTCTACCATTACAAAGTGTGGTAAGCAGACTACTGCCCTCGCAAAGATGTCCACATCCCAAACCTCAGAGAACCTGTGAATATCATACCCTGTATGGTAAACAAAACTTTGCAGATGTGATTAAATTGAGGATCTTGAACTGGATTAGCCTGGATTATCCAGGTGAATCCAATGGAAATCACAAACCTCCTTATAAATGAAAGAGGGTAGCAGGAAAGTAAGAGTCAACATCAGAGACTGGAAGATGGACACTGCTGGATTTAAAGACAAAGGAAGGAACCATGAGCCAGGAAATGCAGCTGGCTAGAAAAAGGAAGGAAACAAATTGTTCTCTCAAGCCTCCAGAAGAAATACAGCTGCTGACACCTTGATTTTAGCCCAGCAAGACTTATTTTGGACTTTCTGAGTTGTAAGATAATAAATTTGTGTTGAATCACAAATGTATGGTAATTTGTTATAGCAGCAACAGAAAACTAATAAACAAAGGATTGTATGCATACAGGGTCTTTAAACTTTCATGAAATGTAGGTGAAGAAATTTCCTTAGTTCATAAATACAAAGCAACTTCATGATCCCAATCCAGTGTATATAAAACTCAACTTAATTTAGGGTAAGTCAGATGCTTGACTAGAGGGTGAGCAACATTTGGTACCTTGACAACACCGCTACGGAGGATCAGGCAGGAGTGAGGCTCCAACTCAAAAAAAAAAAATACTACCACCCTATGAGAGCCTGTGTGCCATCAGCTGGCTCCCCTGTAACATACTTCTCTTGACCCACAAAGGCTGTCACAGCCTATAGTGCTTTCTTTTGGTTATCACAAACCCCCCAAAATTAACCTTATCTTTTGATTGGTTCTTATCTCTTTTAAATAAAGTTATTAAGGATCATTCCCAGGATCAAATGAGAGAGAAAAAGCAAGTTGGTAGAGATGTTACTCATTGGTCTGAAGTACTTCCAAATTACAAGTTTAAAAAAATAAACAGGTTACAAGTCTCAACACTCAGCTGATCCAATTTTTTAGAAATTTGGTAAAAGGACTTTTTGAATGCCACCTACAAGTAAAGGATAGGGGAAAATAAAATTCCATACCTTTTAAAACATTACAGGTCTATTATCCCATTTTTATAAAAGCATTTCTACATATCTGTATTTTAATAGATCTTTGGGGGATGGTAGGAAGTTAGGTGATTTTTCTGCTATCTTACTGAAAATGCTAATTGCTTTTTTTCTTATAATTAGCATGCATCACTTAAATAAGTCATTTAAAAAGGCAAATCAAGCATTTCTACCCAATTTGGGAGAAGGGGAAGTAAATGCAACTCTAGTAAAAAACAAGAAAAGTTAAAAAATTCAGTACAAGTAACTAAATTTCAAAATTAAAGAAGAATGTATACCATGGATTATTTAATCAAGTTGTCTTTTGTTATGGTTATGATATAGAAAAACTTTCTGGCTATTTCCATTTATAAAACCCAAATCCATCAGTTTTTGCCCCCCGCCCACCTCCCACCAAAAAACAAACATTGTTTTGTTTTAGAGGCATTTTATTTAGACAACTAAAAACAATTAGATGTTCAGAAGCAGTATACAATGAAAGAGAAATCAACCTGTTACTTTATCATGTATTCTCTCTTTTTTACAGCTAAAGCAAAAAAGAGAAGGCATTTTGCTTTAAGGGAAAAGTCAGAAAAATAAGTCAATATATTTTTCTTCTCCATAATAACATAAACAGCTACAAGAAATCTAACTGTAATAAGAGAAATTGGATGTTGGCTTGTACGTATTCATTAAAAAGACAACAGGCCATCGTACTACAAGAACATAACTCCACCTGCTTACATCTGATGCTCTTGCATTTTCACTTACAGGTAACAGTAACACCAAGTTAGTTGTTCCAGCACTGGAGCTAAGTCATATTCCCCATTATTTACTGCCGTGTTTGCCTTAAGCAGAGAGTAACTCTGGAGTAACTCTGGAAGGCTTTTCTCTGCTTGCTTGTTTTAGTCCATAAGTTGTATTACTATCTGTGGCACATACTTGATGCTCAGGCTTTAACTTCAGGAGTTGAAGAATAGATGGAATCTGAATTCTCTGAAGCAATTTCTTCTACAAGTAATAAAACAAAGTCATCACAGTAGTCATTTTAATAAAGGAAAAAAGCAAACCCACATTTCTGTATAATTAAGGAATACAATTCTTTTTAAAGCATATTATGGTGAGGGAAAGAAAAGGGCAATGCTGCACACGCCACTAATGACTAGACTCATGCCACTGTAAAAGCAATGAAGAAAAGGTTCATGTACTTTATCCACGAAACTCTTTTACAACATAATAACTTCCAAGAGTCCCCTTTCTGGGTTAAATTGTCAGTGACTCCATCTAGTCAATAAACCTTGAATTAAAGTCATGTCTTTCAAAGATCTGGCCCTCTGCTTTAGGAGATTCAAATCCTACGATTTAATGCTATTCAAATAAAAACATTAAGTTTTAGCAAGGAGGTGGCTAACAATTAAACATTTAAGGAAAACTCTAATTGGATAAGTGGTAAACCCTTTCCCAATCTCCCAAAAAAGCATCATATCCAGCTTCTTATACCAGCAATGTGAAATTTCCTTATTACACCCCCTTCAGCAACCTTAACAATTCCACCACTAACGACTCTCAACTCTACCTTTTTCTGTTCTCATTACCATCCCTTATTCAAAATCACATGATCACTCATCCAGACTACCATTCCCCCAATTTGGTCTATGTTCACTCTTCCTAGTCCTATTCTTTGTGCATACCACACAGCCAAGGCAATCTTTAAAAACTTAAATCAAATGTATTATTATTACTCTGTTTAAAAATCAAACATTTCTGACGGCTTTTAGTATAAAACTTTCCAAGTCCTAATACAGCAAATGAGGCCCTCAAATTATCAAGCATCTCTATTTTCCCTCTGTCCTTGGCTCTTTAACCCAAAGGCATAGTGAAGTTCTTTTAGTCCCTTATATGCTGCATTTCTTTTTGCTTCTGAGTCTTAGTTAATATGTTTTTTTTTCCCTGCTGTGAACTCTTCCATCTTGCCCTACCAATAGCCGCCCCCCTCCCCCGCTTCCTTATAATCTCACCTAACTCACTCTTGCTCATCCTTAGGACCCACTTCTCCAGAAAGCTTTCCCCAAATTCCTCTTAAAATTGCAATGATTTGTTTTAGCATGTCTCCTAAGTTAGACTCTAAGCTCAGGAAGAGTAACCATGTCAGTTATGTCCATACTATATCTCAGTGCCTATTACTATGCAGAAGGGTATTTAAATATTTAGCCTAAAAATATATATATATTTATAGGCAAAATATATATGCATATATACTTTACAAAAGTCAATTCATCAGTATTTACCTAGCTCTTCTTCTGTTGTCTCTGGGAAGCCAATCTTTGGTTTTGCCAGTTCACCACTATCTTCTTCTACAAAAAGAAAAGCGATGATGATTGATTATGTGAATTTCACTATCACAAGTAATTTCTAGTATTCAATAAGCAAGAAGATTAAGATAAGACTATTCCCATCAATGAGCTACAAAACATAATAGGAACAACAAACTCCTTTTACAATAATTTTGATTCTAAAATTATACGTCTTTGCTCAAAATTACTTTTAGGTTCAGACTACAACTACTTTCGGATCAGTAACTAGGTATTTATTAAAAACCTACCTACCTTAATTGTAAGGAAACACTATTCAGAGATTAAGTACATTTACTTGTAAATTCTTTATAGTGCCCTCTAGTGAATTTTGAATTAGGTCCATTCTATTCACAAAATATGCTAGCACAAAAAATTTAGGAACATTATAGATTGTACAACAAAAAAACTTAAAAGAACACAGTGGAGCATTTGTAACCATGGGCTTCTCTTTGCTTAAGCCATAATATATTTTATATTCTGTAGAAGTCAGAAACCTTGAAATAAAATGACGAAAAATGACACAAAATCATGCCTTAAAATTTGATAACTCTGAATAAAAATTCTTACCCGGAAGCACACATTTCCAAAGGCCATATGTTTTTCCTACCACAGTCTGCCATAGTCTCAATGTTCCATCTTCAGAACCACTGGCATAGAGTTCTCCATCAGGACTAAATCTCACACAGTGAATAGGACCAAAGTGTCCTTTGTAGGATTCTGAAAAAGAGGAGGGCTATTAGCTATTTTAATACTTATCTATTAAGCTAAGTATTGCTATACTAAAGCAAATACTGCCAATATTATTGGGGAGATGAAAAATTCATAAAGGTAAATACAAAACACTATACCTAATTAAAAATAAATTCTCATCACAAAGTGTTACATCATGCCTACCATTTCTTTGTAAGATTACTTCTTTCCAAATCTAGCACACATTATAGTATCAGATTGTCTAATAAAGAGAATGAGGCTTCGTGTCCCATTAAAGATGGAGAAAGAGGGGTAAGTGAAAATCCATAAATTCTACAGAAGGTAAACCTAAAGTCTATCAGTTCAATCTCAATTTCCATATCCTAAACTCACTTACCAAGGAACCAATTCTTATTATGACTACAGAGAGCCACCAGATGGAGCTCTTTTACACATTTTGCCTCTTAATTTCCTACCAGGCTATCTAGAGTCCACTCACTATTCTGTCACAAAGAAAGATGAGATAAAGGATCAATACTGACCCCTAAGGATTTTAATCTATGGAACCCAATGAGAAAACGTACAGATTATGAATGTTATTTTGTTCAAGTAGTACCCTTAGTTATGAACCTTTCTCGTTTACTTTTCAATGCCTCATAACCTTCTTAGTGCTCAAAGATCTTTACTAAAGCAATGTTTCTGTTCTGTTCCCCCATCTCTGCCCAACCAGAGAACAAAAAAGCTGTAGGAGTAGAAAAAACATGAGTTTTTAGAATGCGAATGCCTGGGCTGGTCTGGTATTCACTAACTGTGACATCAGATCTCAGGCAAATAATTCAGTTCTCTCATCTTGAAAAAGAATAAAACATGTTACCAAAACATTCTAAAGCTTTGAGAAGTTTTAGACAGATGGAAAATAAAAACAATGAAAAATAATCTTATTCAAAGGTCACTTATATTCAAGCAATAAAGGGTGAACTATAAGTCTTTTTTTTTTTTTTTTTTGAGTTGGAGTCCCACTCTGTCGCCCACACTGGAGTGCAGTGGCCGCTCCCGGTCACCGCAGCCTTGACCTGCTGGGCTCCGGCAATCCTTCCGCCTCAGCCTTCCGAGTAGCCGGAGTTACAGGCATGCGCTACCACGCCCGGCTGATTTTTTGATTTATTATAGAGATGAAGTCTCACCTGCCCAGGCGGGTCTCGAACCCGCGGGCTCAGGCAATCTACTCACCTCAGCCTCCCAAAGGCACAGGATTACAGGCTAAGCCACCGAGCCCGGCTAACTATAAGTGATTAAAATAGATTCAATGTAGTCCATTCACCAAGGTTCCATTTGTGTGACCCAAACCCATCAATTTTTCCCAAGAAATAAAACATTAAAATTGTTTTTTATTCATTGAGCCTAATTCTAGCAAACTCATTTCTTTGGGTAGAAAAGTGGGATAGCTAGAAACAGACAACAACAAGAAGTGGCAGTTTATAGGCAAAAAAAAAAAAAAAATATATATATATATATATATACACACACACATACACACACACACACACACATAAAATAAATAGGCCATTGCTTTATTAAACTCTGGTGTTTCCAGGTGGTTCTTTGAGTTTTGCCCCCCGCTTCCTACCTTGGGGAAGTAAATCTCTCTCTAATTTCTTTCTAAATAAACTTTGCTTGAAAACTTCAAACAAATAAAAAACTAAGTATACTTTTGAACTAAAGCAAAAATTATTTGGGAAGACTACATGTAACCATGTGAAATAACTGGCACACCAGCTAAATATAAAGTTAGGATGTACATTAACTTCAAATTAATCCTACATGCCTTTTCCATACTAAGGGCTATTATCATAAAATGAAAGCAAAATTCTAACACTAAATAAATAAATAAAATCAGACAAAAATAATTCTCCAATTCAGATTTCTAAAGATATCCTTATAATATGCTATAATGGTTCTTCCCACACACACTAGTCTCTAGAGTTTCCAGGGTTAGCAAAGTTGGCAAAAAGAAAGAGGGCTAGGTAGATGGGGAACCATAGTTTAGAAAGAACAAATCTCCTTGCATCTGTTTTATATATGACTTTGACATAAGATTGCCACCCCTCACCGTCAATAAACCTAAAAATAACTGCATCCATAGTACAGAACATCAGCATAATGATGAGCTCCAGTTAAAAGGAAAAGGTAAACGGAGTTGAGCACATTTTGTTTATAGGTTTATAAAAAATGCCTAACCAAAAAGGATAAAATCATCCTTTACTTTTTCATTTTAAGCACTAAGCTTTCATTAGCTAAAAAATTTGTTTTCAACATGTTATATATGTAAATGAGGTGTTAGTTAACATTTGATAAAGGTAACTACATCATTGAGCAAGAGGAAAAAGAAAACAACTCACCTAATTCTTCTCCACTATTATAATCATACTTATAAAGTTTAAAATCTTCACCACCTGCAACAAGAAATTCTTTCTCAGGATGAAGAGATGCAGAATTTATGGTTGCAGGAGCTTCAAAGGATTTAATTGGATCCAAACTGAAAAAAAATTAAGTAATACTTACACATTTTGAATGTTGTACAAATATAAGGAAATAAGTTACATTTAAACTGTTTCTAAATTCTGAAACCCAGGAACAACTAAATATCCATTTAGTCAGACATAAATAGTGATGTAGAAAACAAACACTATAATGTTAGCAAAAAAAAGTTCAAATGGATACTATGCTCATGTGGTGCTTATCTCAGGCATACCAAGACATTTTGATAGAGAAATATCCACATTTTATACAGTGGAGCTTTTCTAGAAATGAGAGTGCTGACTAATTAAAACAGTATGGATAATATTGGACTTTTTGTTTTCAATAAATTTCATCTGTATTCTTTGATTTTTCTAAAAGCAAACAATATCTTTGTAAACAGAAAGTTTTTACAGTAGGTAATTAATTACTTTAATATAAAGGATTACTTGCATGTTATTCTCCACTACTGAGGGTTCAAGCTCAAGATAAATGTGGAATGTCACACAATAGGAAACTGCTAAAAAAAACAGCCCAGTTTTTACTCTCAGGCAGTAAAATAATAACTAAATTTGAGGTTGTAATTCTATAATTAAAATCAATACCTAACAATAAAGCTTCATCTGAAAATCAGTTAGTTGAGATACCAGCTTTTTCAGTTTAACTCTAAAAATCATGAAAGGCCTCCAATACAAAACATTATAGTACTCTAGCTCTTAAATGCTGCTACTTGTCCTCTCCCTGTCATCATATACTATAAAGCATGTAGTCAAAGTTAGTCATAACCTATGTAGAATCACTGCATAGCAATTTGCTGGCTCAAACGTCAGAATATTCAACAGGTCAGTAAACCTCTACCACCAAAATGGTATTTGAAGCAACAGCCTATAGTAAGGCTACATGTTGCCTAATCCAGGAGTGAGCATTAACATAAATGTAGGTGTTGTTTTTTTTTGAGACAGGGTCTCTCTGTCCACCAGGCTGGAGTACAGTGGCATGATCACAGTTCACCACAGACTTGAACTCCTTCGCTCGACTGATTCTCCTACCTCAGTCCCTGAGTACCTGGGACTACAGGCACACACCACCACATCCAGTCAAAATAAATAAATAAAAATTGTATTTGTTATGGTTTTAGCAATTAAAGAAAAAACATCAATACCATATAAGCACATATATGACATAGAAAAAAAGTCTAGCAGAAAATACAACTACCATTAATATTCTGTTATCTATTGTTATAATACTGTGAGCACTTTTTTCAATTATGTTACATTTTTCAATTTTCTACGAGAGCATTTACTATATTTACAGTCACAAAACCTAAGTCTGTCTAAAATAATCATTACGTTGGCTGGCTGGGCTTGTTGGCTCAGCCTGTAATCCCAGCACTTTGGGAGGCCGAGGTGAGTGGACTGCCTGAGCCCACAGGTTCGAGACCAGCCCCAGCCCGACCAACTGGGCAAGACCTCATCTCTACAATAAAAATAAAAAATTATCCAGGCATGGTAGCGCACACCTATAGTTCTGGCTACTTGGAAGGTTGAGGTAGAAGGATCGCTGGAGCCCAGCAGGTGGACGCTGGGTGGCTGTGAGTGTGCCACTGCACTCCAGCCTGGGCAACAGAGTAAGCATCCAACTCAAAAAAAAAAAAAAATCATTAGGTTATAAAACTTGAGAACAGAAGTAAAATCTGATTTCTCTAAAATTTTAAAGTGAAGATTAATAGAAGAATCAAGATCACAGTGATTTTATATAGCAAAGAACAACATCCAATCCTGCTGTGGTTTTTATCTTTAAAAGAGTAAGAAGAACTTTTCATATGCCTTCCAATGTTTAAGTACCCTAATTGTCTTATGTTACCCAAAAGAAAATGATGGTCTTAGACATACCTTACTGCACTATGAAAAGCGATAGATCGTCCATAAGTTATAACCAAAATCTCTCCCTCAGGAATATATTCCATACTACTAACAGACATATTAAAATTTAGGGATTTCACTTCTGTCATAGTAGCATGATCCCAAAGACTGCAAAAACAAAGAGGAAAATAAGGTGATATATACTCAGTTAAAAAAAAAAGCTTAAATTATAATTACATCTATACATTAACCAATGAAAGAATAATCACAATTGTAGAAAAACAACAATCATTCCAAGCCACAAATTACAGATGACAGAGAATCTGGGTTTCTATGCACAATATCAAATTATATGGAATAGCTTTCAGGCAAAATCAACTTTAATATACATACACACTTTCCAAACAACTTGGCTAAAACTATGTTATTAAGACATGTAAGTTCTAATCTAGTCACTTTCGTTGCTTTAAATAGTGGTCTTATGCTCTGTTTTTATGAATCTGATGATAGTGATTTAACTTTCCACAGAAAAATACATCAGGTGTTAGTTAGCACGTAAAGTTTTGCACACAATTTGAGGGGCTTCACGGATACCCCTTTAGTAAACCTGCCCAAAGACCTAGATTAAGAATACCTGCTTTATAGGTATCAGTAGTTTTAATTTATTTCTGAATTCTGCTGTCAGTATACACAGGTTGAGTACCCCATATCCAAAATACTTGGGAACAAAAGTTTTGACCATTATGTCATCACTCAAAAAGTTTTAGATTTTGGAGTTACTTCAAATTTTGGATTTTTAGATTAGGGATGCTCAACCTAGAAAAGTAAATAAGGTAGCTTCAGATAAATGTGACTTGTATGCAACTTCAATTTCAATGTTCAGACAACTTTTCCCACATAATAGTTATTAAAAATATTTAATGTAAGCACTAAGATAAAAAACCATTTTTTCCAAACTTTAAATTAAAGAAAAATTACTTACCGAACAGTTTTATCATCAGCAGAAAGAATCTGTTTATCCTCACTGCACCATAGAGCCTTTTTAATACCAGAGGTATGACCACTAATTTCTTTAGGTTCTTAAGTTGAAACAATTTTAAATAAATGTTAATATTTGATTTTTTTAAACTGAGCAATATTAGAATAATTTAAATATGTAAAAGAAAAAAAAAATCTTAAATTAGACCACAACTTTTCAAAGCCCAGCACAATTCAACCATGACATTTATATAGCATAGTTTTTCCATTGGAACAAAAATGCACCTGCATGTCAAGGATCCAAGAATCATGATACTTGCTATAGGTAACTCAGTGAATGCATCACTCATTCCCTCCAAGCTAATTTTCTGCCCTACTAATACTATTCAAAAACATTATCGTACCGCAATGAAATAAAAGAATAACTAATGTGGCATACTTGATTAATAATAAGAACATGAACCCAAGAATAAGTCAACCTGAACTAAATCTAGTAATGTCGCCAACTCTGGGACCTTCATCTAAGCCACTGATGGTAACTAATGTAAAAAAAAGAAGGAAATAAAGCTAGAAGGAAAAAAGAGAAACAAAACACTTAAGAAAAACCTATTTCTATAGGAGATTATCCTTTCAAAGGATTTCAAAAAATCCTAATTGCTATCTCTGGGACGGAGGAAATGCCATTCAACATTAGTTTGACCTTTGGGCATGTTACTTTTTGAAAACGGCCTTTAAAACTACACTTCCTCATCTGTGAAATGGGATAATAACAATTACAAATGAGAATATACATACATCTACAGTGCTTAAACATGGCATCTGACATACAGTAAAACCTCAATAAACTGCTATCATTTCTGCTACCAGTATAGTCCACTATACTGGACTATAGAGCAATTTTTAAAAAACAGCTTTGGGAAAAGTTAAAGGTAAAAACCAACCCAAGTCATGAACTACCCTGCTTTGTTAAATGGGTTCACTGAGGAAATGAGGTCAGAGTACTTTCTATATTTTAGCCTAAACTTAATGTAAAATTAAAAGTCAGTTAATGCAGTTTGTTTTCTAACCTTAGAAACACTTTCAGAAACAGAAGGTTATCTCGAGAATAACTGCTTACTTTCTGATGTAGTTCTAGTTCTCTTACAAATCTTTTAAACTTTATCGATTTATAAACAGATAATAAATATTCACAACACAAAACTTAAAAGATACCAACTAAATATATAAAAAATAAAACAAGAGCCGGGCTCGGTGGCTCAGCCTGTAATCCCGCGCCTTTGGGAGGCTGAGGTGAGTGGATTGCCTGAGCCCGCGGGTTCGAGACCCGCCTGGGCAGCGAGACCTCATCTCTACAATAAATCAGAAATCAGCTGGGTGTGGTAGCGCACGCCTGTAGTTCCAGCTACTCGGAAAGCTGAGGCGGAAGGATTGCCGGAGCCCAGTGGGTCGAGGCTGCGGTGGCCGGGAGCGGCCACTGCACTCCAGTATGGGTGACGGAGTGAAACTCCAACTCAAAAAAAAATAAAAAATAAAAATAAAACAAAATTCTGTTTCTCATATCTTGGTAGCTTTTAAGTTATATAATCTATGGATAGGAGAATCATTAGAATATTATAAAATAAGCCGGGCTCAGAGGCTCAGCCTGTAATCCCGTGCTTTGGGAGGCTGAGGTGAGTGGATTGCCTGAGCCCGCGGGTTCGAGACCCGCCTGGGCAACTTGGCGAGACCTCATCTCTACAATAAATCAGAAAAATTAGCCGGGTGTGGTAGCACGCACTTGTAGTTCCAGCTACTTGGAAGGCTGAGGCGGAAGGATTGCCGGAGCCCAGCAGGTCAAGGCTGCAGTGGCCAGGAGCAGCCACTGCACTCCAGTCTGGGTGACAGTGAGAATCCAACTCAAAAAAAAGAATATCATAAAATAAAGGTGAGTATATGGACTCGGGGAAAGAAGATGCCTACACTTTCTGCACAATAAGAAAATTCACAAAAAAATTTTACTACCAAAATTTTTAAAATGTATGCACAACAAATCCCCCAACATATAAACAAGTTCCATTCCAAGAGAGTGTTTGTAAGTCCAACTTTCATTCATAAGTCCAAAGTTAGACTAGATACCCAATTAACACAATCAGTCATATAGTACTGTACTACAAAAGAAACCACTGTGAAAATATTTGCAACTATTAACAATGTTCAGCATAATACTGCATTTAATATTTCAAATTTGTAAATAGCCAAGTTGGGTCATAATGGGAAACTGGTTAATTCACTTAAGATATATCCACAGGATGGAGAACCATTAAGTAATTACAAACAGTTCATAGAATACTTAGTGACATGAAAATACTGTCATTGCTGATTTTAAAAATTATTTTGCATAGTTAATACATTCACAAGGCTCAAAAAACTAAACAATGTATGCATTTAACTGACAATTCTCACCATCATCACCTTCCACTGATAACCACTCTTTGGGCTGGGCTCAGTGGCTCACGCTTTGAATCCCAGCACTTTGGGAGGCAGAGGCGAGAGGACTGCCTGAGCCCAGGGGTTCGAGACTGGCCTGGGCAACTTGGTGAGACCTCATCTCTACAACACATCAAAAAAATTAGCTGGGCATGGTGGCACATGCCTATGGTTCCAGCTACTTGGAAGGCTGAGGCAGGAGGATTGCCTAAGTCCAGCAGGTGGAGGCTGCGGTGGCCGTGGCTGTGCCACTGTACTCCAGCCTGGGTGACAGAGTGAGACTCTAACTCAAAAAACAAAAAATAAATAAAAAATTACTCTTTCATAACAAAAGGTAGAAACACTGTTCTGCATCTTTTCAGCATCATGATAAAAACGTACCATAATTTGTAAGAAGGCTATACAAGGGCAATGTAGTAAATAAACTGATGTTCAAAAGAATATTTGTGTAGAATAAAAGAGGGCTGGAAAGATATGAATCCAAACCAAATGGATAATGTTTTAATTTTCTTCTTTGTGACTATCTTTACTTTCCAAATTTGCATATTGAACATGAAATCCTTTAATCAGTTAAAGCCACTTAAAAAATTAAAAAAAAATAAAATCACAAACTGATACATAAATTATACTCACCAGCTTCAGGTTTGTTCAAGTCATATATGCGTAACAGTTTATCCTGTCCCCCGGTTAACAAATAATTACTATCCTGAAAACATAAACAAATAAAATGTTAATAGATTCACCATTTTTTTTTTTTTTTTTTGAGTTGGAGTCTCACTCTGTCGCCCAGACTGGAGTGCAGTGGCCGCTCCTGGCCACTGCAGCCTCAAGCTGCTGGGCTCCGGCAATCCTTCCGCCTCAGCCTTCCAAGTAGCTGGAACTACAGGCGCACGCTACCACGCCCGGCTAATTTCTTTATTTATTGTAGAGATGAGGTCTCATCGTTGCCCAGGCGGGTCTCGAACTCGCGGGCTCAGGCAATCCACTCACCTCAGCCTCCCAAAGTGCGGGATTACAGGCTGAGCCACTGAGTCCGCCTGAGATTCACCATTTTAATAGTTATTTCTCTTTGAAACTTTCTCAACATCAAATAAAATCCAAATATAACTCTCACAGATAGCACAAAGAAATGCAATACATAACCAATTACTTTTGAGACAATACTGTGGAACATTTGCCTTTCTCATAACTGCCAAGTCCTTTAAGCTTGCCAGTTCAAAAGCACTATACTACACTATCTAAACATGAATTCTCAACCTTCTATTATGATCCCCTTTCTCTCTCTTGAAAAGCTCTTTTCTGGTTATCCAAAATTTATCTTTTCCCGAAACTAGCTGGGAAACTTATTAGAACTTTATAGATGTTGCTATTGTTGGAGGACTGATTTAAGAGTTCCAGGCCATCTCAAAAGTTTCAAACGATTAACCACAAAAACCCAAATTTGTATAGTTTAATGTACAATCAAATCAAATACGAGCCAAGAAACATCAAATATTTCACAAAAAAAGGTATAAACCAAATACATAAACCAATTAAACTTAAAAAGTTATCATACCGTATAACAGCAACTTAACTCCCTAAAATAAATTCCATTTTCTTATACCTGTGTGAAATCCACAGTCTTGACGATGTGTTTATGAGCCAGGGTCATCAATTCATCTCCTGAGACAGCATCCCACACTTTGCTAAAAGTAAAACAATAAAATTAAAAGGATAAATATTACTCAATAACAATATCTTAAAAGAATAATGATGATAATTTTGATGATTACCAAACAAATTAGATATGTAAAATGTCACATAAATGTATTATAAATCTCCTTTATCCCTAATACCCCCCTCATAGCCCTCATTTAATAAAATATTTAAATAAATCTAAGGGAAAATAAATTTCTCTGTAAAAACTTTATAACCAGTCTAAATATCTTCGGCACTAGAAAAGATCTGAACAATTTAATAAGATTTGTAAACCAGCCCATCCTACTTTTACTTTAACCTATAGCCATAATATCCTTTCAGAAAGCCTATTATACACTTTAACCAATTTTTAGTTTCATCATGTCAATTTCTTCTCTATTCTCTACTCACATGCACATGCGAAAAAATGAAAACCAAGAAACCCTTAAAATTTTACAGACGAATAAAAAATCTAAATATTGGTTATGTAACATTTTATTTTATTTTATTTTTATTTTTGAGTTGTAGTCTCACACTTTGCAGCCCAGACTGTAGTGCAGTGGCTGCTCCCGACCACCGCAGCCTCGACCTGCTAGGCTCCGGCAATCCTTCTGCCTCAGCCTTCCAAGTTGCTGGAAGTACAGGCGTGCACTACCACATCCGGCTAATTTTTTGATTTATTGTAGAGATGAGGTCTTGCCAAGTTGCCCATGCAGGTCTCGAACCCGCGCGCTCAGGCAATCTACTCACCTCAGTCTCCCAAGGCGCGGGATTACAGTATATAATATTTTAAATAGTGAAGAGAAAATTTTCTCCCCATCTTTTCCTCAAAGTTGACTCAGATTTTCAAATCCCAGTCCAATTAACTTTTCCCAAAGTTGTAGCCTTTGATTATATAATGCTAACATCGAGGATTTAAATCTCTAAATTGCATTTGCTTGCCCTAACCCACCCCATGCCAAAATATGTCAGTGGTTGTATGTATGTGTATGTGTATATTTAAGGGAGGTAACGGTTGAACAGTACTATACAAAAGTACTCAGGAACGGGCCCCCAAATAAAAAAATCTTAAAGAAAGAAAAAACCTGACTATAGTCAGAAAAGGTCAGTGAAAATAAACAAGAAAACTTCACATAAAGGGAAAAGAACTGCTAACGGTGAAGTAGCTATGCTCTACATAGTTTCCCATTTTAATGTTACTGACATTTATTTTTAGGAACACAACGGCCAATAAAATGGTAGAGAAAAAAAAAGCAGAGAAAAGCAAGGGGTATCTTTTCTTCTGCTTACTCAGTAGATACATAATAAATAATCAAGACACATTATTCTAGACTTAGTGCTAGGGCACAAATGGGAGAAAAAACATCCCACAGGAGGTTCCTGCCTTAGTAAAGTTTTACCTTTAGCTGAGAAGAAAAACATATAAAATAAATTTAAGAAATATACTTAAAAGACAAACTATAAATACTCAGAAAAAGCCCACTACTAATTAAGCCAGTAAAGTCTAGAAAACCTAGGGCAGTGTAACGAGTGGTCTTAAAGATCAAGTAGAACTACAACAGGGAAAAGAAGGGAAGGTTATTCTAGACAAGCATTAATAGCATGTATACTGGTTAATAAATATGAAAGACTAACAGGAATACTGATGATGCAATATCAAACCTTACATTTATATATGTGGCCCATACAAGCAGCTGAACAAATATGTTCTGAGAAACAGTGTGAACTATGATTACTACTACTAAACTCCCAAGTATTCATTTTTCTTTGCACAGGAAATCTGCTCCAGGCTCTCCATTCCAGTTCAATCTCTGCCCCAAACCTACTTTCCAAACCTCATTTTGTATTTCTCTGAAACTAGCCACACCAGACTATAAACCATTCCTCAAATAATCCACGTATTTTCTTCCAGATTCCTCTTGTTCACATTGTTCTCTTAGGTCTATATTTCACATTCTCAGCTATTAAAGTTCTACTCATCCTCAGGGCTCATTTGAAATGCTATCTTTTCATTAAGACGTCTATTGATCCTCACCTCCAATAATTAACCATTTCTCTCTGTTCTTTCACAAACTCAGCTTATAGTGATTGCTGTGCTTAATTCTCATTTGTTTTTTATTTGTCTACATATATTTTTAATCACAGAGAAATTCTTACAATGGCTGTGATAAGAGTTAATAAAGATTAGAATGACAGAGGGCAACAAAAATGAAAATGCCAAATGTACCTAAAATTACTATCCTAGTTATTAATAACCTTCAAGAGAACCCTGGGCAATGTCCTTTGAAATGCTAGTTTTAAGTATCGTAAATAATCTTAAAAAAACTCATTAAAATCTTTTTTCTTTTTGAGAGATAGAGAGGCAGTATCTTGTGATATTGGTCAGTTTGAATGTGAACTCCTAGGTTCAACTGACCCCCCTCCACCTCAGTCTTCCAAGTAGCTTTAAAACATACACTTCTCTAAAACCTTAAGATTCTTTTTAGACAGTGTCAATTCACTAGTGAGGAGAGAGAAATTAAGTGACCAAAGTAGTAATAGTAACTAGAGAGCTAATGTATCTGTAATCGTTTGCCTCCTATTTAGAAACACTACTAAAATAGAGGCATGACATTTTCTGACAGAGCTCGTACTAACCTCTGGCATATTTCTGTTATTCATATTAAGAGTCCTAAAAAGGATTTAGAATCCTTAATAATCTAAAATAATCTAAATGTTTTCTAATGTATTATTCAATCTCCAGGCAAGAACTGACATAAATCACCTGGCTGCTGGGCTCAAATCAAGACAGTGAAGCACCATGAACAATATCTTTTCAGCAGCTAACTCTGCAACATTTATTTTCTGTACAACTCATGAAGCACTTGCCTTCTCCCTAAACTACTAATACCTCTAATATCTCCAGCTTTCTCGCATATAATAATCAATGCCACCTGATGCTTTTCATATCCTGAGGATGGACGTACAATAAGTCTCAAAAGAGGAGCAGCTAAACTTATTCAGAGCTTGCAAAACAATTAAGCAATTTCAGGATTAAAAAAGAAAAATTGCTTAACTACCTTAACATGTTGACCACCTCATCTAGAAGGAGGAGATAATACCATCTTTGATTTATGAAGATCCTAATTCAGAGAAAAGTTACACATCTCTAAAGGCTTTTACAAGAAAGAAAAACCACTCATGCACTTGGATTACCTATAAACTCCCAAAGTCAAGAGAGTGTACTTAAGCACTCTCTGGAGCAGAGAACAGGAATTTTCTCTACTTTGGCACTCTTCCCAAATGATTTTGATGGGAAGAAAGTGGAAGGGCAGAAAAGAGGATGGTGTGAAGTAATGCTACATTAGCTTTAATCTATCACTAGACTCAACTGCCCGAATTACTTTTAGGGGATAACATTCTTAACTGGTTCACAGACCTATTCTGCTAAATATAATTTCTCCACAAGAAACAGGAACAAAATCCTCCTCTAGATGACCATGCCATAAATGAGTTTTCCAAGAAACGTAATAACGAAGGGAAAAGAATGTTCCTAAAAAAGATTTACACCCACTCTGACTAATCAGGTAAGAAGGGAGAGCTATTTTTTAACTGAATCAAGTTCCAACACAGCAAGTCCCATTAAAAGAGGAGAATACACACATAAAACATATGCGCTCCCATATCCCACAGACAAAAACACAGAGGAAATGAGGATTATCCTTCTACTTCAGAAAATTTCAAGTTATTGATTTGACAGATGTAAGGTATTGAATAAACCAGAGACGTCCCAAAAATAAGACATGGCCCCTGACTTTAAGAAGTATTAAAAATTGGGCAACTTGGCGAGACCTCATCTCTACAATAAATCAAAAAAATTAGCCGGGCGTGGTAGCACATATCTGTAGTTCCAGCTACTTGGAAGGCTGAGGCGGAAGGATCGCCAGAGCCCAGCAGGTCGAGGCTGCGGTGGCTGGGAGCGGTCACTGCACTCCAGTCTGGGCGACAGAGTGAGACTCCAACTCAAAAAAAAAAAAAATCAAATATATGAAAGTGTTAAAAGTTTTAATACAGAGTATGGTATGATCACAAAAAAGGAAACGGGGACCTTCATTTTAATCTTCTAACATTCCACAATAAAGTCTTCCATGTCTGAGAATCACTTTTCCTTCCCATTTTCATCTTCCATAATTAACAATTCAAGAAGTGCTTTGTCACATTTAAGTTAGTTCCATACTGACATCAAATGTAACCCTTAACCTAAAAACTTGAAACCAAGTAATTTATTATTATCAGTATTACATACCATACCAATAGTGCAGAGCACCAAGCTTTTCAATGGTTATGCATAATAATATAATAGCAATCTACTCAGGGGAGACACAGAAAAAAAGTTCACACCGCCATTTAGAAGTTTCTTACTGCTCTCTCATCATCTCAAATTTAATCCCATGTAAGCATTAACACATCTGTCTGTATTTTGAACTTTTAAATTAATTTTAAAATTTACAAACAGAAAAATTCACTCTGTGATATAACAGGTGTCTCCCCAAGAAACAAGAGCATACATTCATGTATCCACCAATACAATCAATTCATTTTCATTTTTTCATATTAAACTTAGTATGTCTAACTTGCTTAAAATGATGGAGACAAACACATTTACAATTGCTCCTTAGTGTGAAATTCTACTTTAAAAAAAAAAATCAACAAGACCACTTTTGCTCTACAGCTGCTTAAGTTTTAAAAAAAGTCTATGTATGTACAATAGCTCTGGACATTACCTTCATTACTTTAAATACCAAACTTCTATCTGCTAGTCACAGATACCAGGGAGGAACTGGAGATGACAACATTCAGAAAATAGGATACATGACCAAAAGGAGAAAAAGAGGATAACTGCAAGAGAGTTTAACAACTAATTAAATACTAACATGCAAAAGTCAGAACAGGTAATTCTGGCTACAATAAGTTTAGTATAACTAGTACAGGGTTTATGCCATGCAGTGCCAGATGCTGATGCACTTAGGATGAAGCCAAACAACTGAAATGTATCCTTTAGGTTAGTGATTCTAAGGCTGAACAACAGAATCACCTAGATGAACATCAGGAAAGAAAAATACTGATGACGGGTACCTCAACCCCAAACCAATTAAATCAGAATTTCTAGGACACAAACATGTAAACATTTTAAAATTTCTCCAGGTTATTCTAACGTACACTAAAGGTCATGAACCACTAAAATAGCAAAGGGAAGATAGGAAGATCATTAGGTAGAAAAGTGACATGATGAAACATGTTTTCTAGGAAGACACTGGCAGCAATATGGAATATGAATAGGACAAGAAACTAGTGGTAGAGAGTTTTTTTAAAAAGACCCCAAACTAAGGCAGTGGCAGATACAAGGAGAAACACTAGTCAGAAGACATTCCGCTGGCAGAATCAGGATGGTGATAATCTAGACGTAAGGGAAAAATAAAGAATTATTCAGATTTCAACCTTTAAAAACTTAGAAAGTAAAGAATAGCTAAGTTTGGGACACAATGAGATTTAATTACGCCTAAAGCAGTTAACAGCCGAGATTGAAATAAGAACCTGGGGCCATCAAGATATGATATCACTAAGGAGTACTTACAGAGCAGTATTTATAAAGGAGATTACTAGTATTCGTTATCTGTAGTTGCTTGTTAATAAAGCAGATTCCTGGGTTGCAATCAAGACATAAAGAGTAAGTATTTCAAGCATCTGAAAATTTTGAAGACGAAGAATAACAAAGAACCAGGATGGAATCTTGGTGAGATCAAATATCATGTGTTCTATATGGCAGCCACTGAATCAGAATTTTACGAATATCTGAGATGGATGATTTTGTTACTTCAGGACACAATCCACAGAGAATACCAAAGTTTGCCATATTGATTACACTTACGCTGTGAAATCTGCAGCTGCTGTAGCTGCTTTGGTGGCATCGTTATTCAATGTGGCACCCCAAACAGCACCTTTATGACCCAAAAATGTTCCAATCCAGTCTCCTGTATCTCCCTGGCGTAGCATAGGTTTACCATCTAGAAAACATTTTTAAAAACATGTGATTTAGAAGTTCAGATTACTTAAAATTTAAGATTCAAATATAAAGTTCAACTGGAAAATTTTTCTAGTTGTCTAAATACTACAATTCACTAGGGCATTAAGGAATGTTCAAAAATAAATTAACTGGGAGAGCTGAACCGGTCATTCTCTCTGAAAAGCATTTGGGATTGTGGAGGAATACTGATCTGCGTCAAACAATCTACATTTGAGTCTTATTTTGGACAAAATTCCTAACTTAAATTTCAGCTTCTCGTTTGAAAAATGGGACTAATACCAGAAAGGAATATCCCGTGAGCTAAGAGCGAACGTCTTAGCTCGCCCTAGCCTAATTGCTCTTTTCCCCAAATCCTTGAAAGGCATTTGGTGTTTGCTGTGCGGAGCGTCGAGTCAAGTGCCGCGCAGCTTCTCCAGGAACAGCAATAAAAATAAAACGAGGAGAGGGCTCACTTGAGGGTCCAGAGGCGTCAAGAGGCCTCTCCGCTCCAGCTGCGGATACCCGAACGCTACTCCTTTCCCCGCCAGAGCAGCGTTGGCCCTCACCGCCAAGGTTAAGATCCCCGCCAACCCTTCGGCCCCGGGGAGTGCGGGCCCCGGTCCCTCTCGGCCCAGTCTTAGCCGTGGGGGGCCCGGATCAGAGGCCTTGCTCACCTTTGCAAGCGCTGATTAAGAAATACCCATAAGGCGTGATGCCGCTGAAGGCCAAGTCAACCACGGGCCGCGTGTGGCCAGAGCAGGTGAGCGGCGTCTGCCTCATTGCCATGGTGGCGGTGAACCCAGAGATCCGGCTGGTGAGCGGAGGGTCGTCGTCGTCGTCTGTTCTTTCCTCAGCTGCGGCGCCTCAGGCTCCACAAGGCCCCCGCCCTGATACTGGGGCTGGGCCGGGAAACAGGAAAAGAAGGCCAATCCGGTGGCACCGAGGTCAGAAGGGGGTTAGGGAGGGGTCAGGGAGTCTGCGACGGGCGAGCGACAAGTCGCCGAGGGAGGGAAAGGGAGGGAGGGAGGAAAGTAGGGGAGGGGGAGAACCGGAGAACCGGCCCAGCCACGATTCGCACCGTCCACACCGGTATCGGCAGGAAGTGACGGAGGCAAGAGACGCAGAGCGTCCGCCGGAAGTGACGACTGGCGGAGGGGCGGGTTCGCCCGTAAGAAGAGGCTTTAATGATGGGGCGAGGACGCGAGCGCGCAGGCGCGAGTTCCGCGCTCGTTGGGCACGTGATGCTCGCACGCGCCGGCTGCGTTTCAAGGGAGTGGAGCGCGTATCCTTCGTGTTGAGTTCCAACCGCTCGGGAAATCTTTGTGCCTGAGCGGAGTGCGCCGCGAACGAAGGCTGGACCCACTCCCGTGAGCCTCTGGACCTCGCGACCACTGTGCATTGTGTGCCGCGCAGTCCAGCTGGTGGTTTGGTGTTCGGCATCCGAGTATCTATCTAAACAGACGCCGGAGCCATTCCCGGTAGCGGCCCGAACCGGCGAACTTTGTCTAACAACTTTTTTGCAGTTTTTCTTAGACAGCTCTTCTGAGGTTGTCTACAAGTAAGACCCTAGGGAAAGTAATTTCTCCAGCCACCCCGTCTGCTGTGTCACTTTCCTGTGTTGCTGGGGTTTTAGGCACGAGCACTGTGGGCTATAAATGCAGTTAAGTTCAGGTTACTTTTTCCTTAGAGGCCTAGAGTAGACCTTCCTTGGAGGTGCAGATGCTTTTGGATGAAATGCATCAATAAAGTTTGAATCGCATTCCTAAGATGGGTAAGAGTTTGCAAATCACTTATCTGTGCATTGTAATACATAGTAATATTGAAAGAATCTAAAAACGAAATATAAACAGAAACTTGAGTGTTATCGCAGGCAGCCCACTGCTGCTTTATGAAGCATCAGAACTGTTCTTTAATTGCTCATAGGTTTTCCTAAGCAGGAAAGGCTTTTTCTCTGGGCAAGTTCTTTCTTTCCTTTACTATTAGAATGTAAGCCCAAAACAGCAGAAATTTTTGTGTTTTATTCACTATTTCATTATCCCGAAGGGCAAAACTGCCTGGCACATGCCAATAAATACTTGGTAAACACAAATGTCTGTGAATGTTTTCTTCATCTTTTTGTAGTAAACATTGACAATCCTTCAAGATTCAAGTTAAATTACCTTAATGGGAACTTGAAAATGGGTCTCCATCATTTTTCCTTAGCACTTGTTCGTTCACTTATAATAGAGCACTTACTCTATATATTTTTCATTATTTTCTACTCCTCTTTTGTGCTAACCTCACCCTATCATCTCTCTCACACACTTGTTATGAGTTCCTTAATGGCGATGGTTATGGTTTTGTCATTTGTATTATAGAGCCAGAAAAGCGAATGGCATTTAGTGAATACACAGCAAAAGACTATTTACTGATTAAATAGATTGTTACTTTACTGATGGAGGTAAATAAATAAAAGACAAACTCAAGACACATTCAAGCTAAAACAACACAACCGGTCAGTTAAATATTGATATATATTCATTTATTGCTCATTGTGTGTTAATAAGAATATAACTGATAACTATGGTTCCTACTTTTATGCTAAAGAGTATATTACTTACTGCTCATTTGGAATCTGAGTTGTAAGAGTATTGTGTCTCGTGTCCAAATGTGTGGACCTCAAGATCAGCTTAATATTAGGAGACAGTTTAATGCAGTTAATCAATATTAAAGGAATAAAGGAGGGAAGTATCAAAAGATGTGTAAAATATTTTGATAGAATTCAGCCTTCATTCATTTAAAGGAACTCTTAGACACCACAACTAGAAGAGAGGTTTTTTTTTGTTGTTTTATTGTTTTGTTTTGTTTTTTTACCCAATAGAATATCTGAAAGAAATATCACACCTAATGATGAAACACTGAAAGCATTCCTTATTAGGTTGGGTATATGACAGAGATGATTGCTACTACCACTTTAATACAACATTGCATTAGATGTTCAGATATCCCAAAAAGGCATAAATGTTGGAAAGAAAGTTATACATAGGTGATTATTTAAAGATTTTTAAAGAGATTATATATAAAAAAGAATCTAATACAAATTATTGGAATTGAGAGTTTAGTAAGGTTACTGGATTTTTTTTTTAAAGTGTGAAGAAAGTGATCACATTATGTACTTACATTAGCAATGAAAGAAAATGTAATTTTAAAATATGCCATATTAAATAGCACCAAAAGTTATAAAATGTATAGAACAAATCTAACAAAGTATGTTTCCCAGCAGGAAAAAACTGGCACATTAAAATACAGAAGCTCAGCACAGTTTAATGAAGGGATCATTTGCTAAAGTGTGGTCAGGATCAAGAGTTGTCAACAAGAAATGGTGAAGAATCCCAAGGAGAAGGTGAGATACTAAGCACAGATCTGAAAGAGCCGCAGAAAGGGACCCTTATCTGAACCTGAATTTGCAGAAAGAGAGAGAGAGAGCGCGCTTGCGCTCATTTTGCTTGCAGCAGAATGCTACAGGGCAAGAGCTGAAATAATCAGTAGAGGAACACAACTGCTACCAACTATCATCAACCTGGGAGTGGGAAAGTAGTGGAGAAATGACTGTCTACCTAGATCTTCTATCCACCCCACTGGTCAAACAGCCAGAGACCGGAAGGCAAGGGAGCCCTTTGAAGGAGACCATTATGACAGGAACCATAGTGCAGAGGGGAGGAAAGAAAAACTGGTTGAGTAAATAGAGAAATATTCAACACAATGTTAAAGACCTCTATGGAGATTGATATATTTTGTTGAAAGGCGTTAAATAATATAAAAATAAATGAGAAGTGGATACATTGGTTTCAAGAGTTGGAAGATTCAGTATTGGAAAATGTCAGTGCTCCCTTGTTATATGCTGAATTGTGGCCCCTCTGCCCCAAATTCATATGTCCAAATCCCAGTCCTCACTACTCTCATAATGTGACTGTCTTTGGAGATAGAGCTTGTGATGAGATAAGTAAGGTAAAATGAGGTTATATGGATGGGCCCTAATTCACTGTCACTGTTGTCCTTAAGAGGAAATTAGGACATAGCAACAGAAACCAAGGAATGACCAGTTGAGGACATGAGAAGGAGGCCATCTGCCAAGGAGAGAGCCCTCAGAAGAAACCAGATCTGCTAACATGTTGATCTTGGACCTCTAAGCCTCTAGAACTGTGAAAAAATAAATTTCTGTTGTTGAAGCCATAAAGTTTGTGACATTCTGTTATAGCAGACCCAGAAAATTCATACATCATAAATTGATTTACAGATTCAATACAATTCAAACAAAGGCCCCAATTGTCCTTAAATAAAGCTTTTCATACTGATGTTAATAGTTATATAGAAAATAAAAAGTGCAAGAATAGCTAAGGCACTCTAGAAGAAGAAAAACAAGAAGAGAGGACTTCGCTAACTAGATACTAAGCAACCCGGAGTTGTCATAGAAATTTTGACAATGGCACTGGAATAAACAGAGAAAAAAAGGTACAGAATAAATAGTTCATATATATAGGAATCTAATTAATGACAAAGCTGCACTGTGGATCAGTGGGGAAATAATATTAAAAAATATATCATTTGCTAGGCAAACATGTTATCCATTTGAAAATGAGTGGATGCCCACCAAAAGTCATACATACCAGATGAAATAGAAAAGTATAAAATATGTAAAAGAAAAGGAGTGTCTATGATTTTTCAGTAAAGAAATATTTCATAAAATAAAGATCAAATATGCAAACCATAAAAATTGATGTTTACTATAGTCAAGATAAAAAATTCTATTGCAAAATAGCGCAGAGTTGAAATGGCAGGCCAAAGCAGTAAAAAATATATGCAACACATACTAGGAGGGATAAAAAAAACCCTAGAATTATTTTTTGGAGGGTGAGAGCCCCTTGTAGTACAGGCTTTCCCTGCTAGATAAGTCTTCTAGGAACCCATCAACATCATTGTACCCAGCTAGTGTTGTTATGAGAGGCTGTGTTTGGCATCACTGAATTCTTTTTTTTTCAGATTCTTTCAGTGGGTTTGCCCATTTCTTGATGGGCAATTGACAAGAGTACCTGCCCACACTGTGGTGATTGTTCAGCAGTTTTGACCAAAAAATGACATGGCCCGAGTACTACCCTCCCTATTCACCTCTCACCTTGAGTGACTTTTTTTGTTTCTCAGGATAAAGTCCTCAAAGGGAAATGTTTTGCTGTTGTGGAAGAGGTAAAACAAAAAAAGGCATAAGCACTAAACTGCATCAAAATTGATGAGTTAGTTGAAAAACTGTTTTGAGCAGTGGAAAAAGTATCTCAATAGGTGTATTGCATCAAACCGAGAGTACTTTGAAGGTGACTGAAGTTTAAACATGTAAGAATAGATACGCAATTTTTTAATAAATACTGGTTTTGTTGGATTCTCCTGCGTATAATTGACACCATGATAGTACAAGAATATATAAAGAACGCCTCATAATCATTAAGGAGACAGACAATTCAATAGACACATAGTAAACAGTGCTCAAACCCAGCAGTAATCAGAACAGTGTAAATTAAGCCCACCCTGTGAAATATTTTACATTTACCATCAGAAGAAAGTTAAAAGTCACACCATTCTTTAGTACTGGCAAGAATGTGAAGGAAGGGTATGGATAAGATTGTCAATTATAGCGACTATTTTAGAAAATAGTTGGCCAATAACAGTAATGCTGAAGCATATCCCATGATACATCACTTTCACTTCTCTATACATAACCTACAGAAACCTCTTCACATAATATAAGGAGACATGTAAAAGAATGTTCATGGCAGGACTGTTTGGAAAAACCAACATTTAGAAGAACAGAAATATCCATCCACAGTAGAATAGAATATAAACTCTGGTATACTCATACAAAGGAATACTATACAGAAGTGAATATGTAACAATATGTTGAGTATTCAACAATATGTTTTTTAATCCCAAAACCATGATTTGACAACACCTACAGATATTTTCATGCCTATAAGCTTTAAAAACTGTGCAAAATAAACCAAACATTGAGGGATCCAAACATGTAGCAAAATTATAAAGAAAAGCAAGGACTCGAATAGGATTGAAGATTGAGAAGCAGGGAATGAGACAGGCATACGGAACTTCAAATTTCTTTTCTTTTTCTTTTTTATTTTTTGAGTTGGAGTTTCACTCTGTCACCGATACTGAAGTGCAGTGGCACACTCCTGGTCACCGCAGCCTCGACCTGCTGGGCTCCAGAGATCTTTCCGCCTCAGCCTTCCAAGTAGCCAGAACTACAGGTGTGCGCTACCCACACCCTGCTAATTTTTTATTTATTGTAGAGACAAGGTCTTGCCAAATTGCCTGGGTGGTTCTCAAACCTGCGGGCTCAGGCAATTAATTTGCCTCGGCTTCCCGAAGTGCTGGGATTACAGGCTGAGCCACCAAGCCCAGCTGGAACTTCAAATTTCATTTTTTTCCCCTCAAAATGGATAGTGAGTACTCAGATGTTTGTTACAATGTTTTTATTATATTAGTTGTATATTTTTATAAATATCCTATAATATTTACTCAATATTTGCTGTAGACAGAATTCTGAGACAGCCCTCAATATTTCAGCCCCTTGGTATACCTACCCTGTACAAATTCCCTCTGAGGGCAGAAATTGTCAGAGTAGGATGGTAAGTGTCTACTTTGATTAGGTTACATCACATGAAAAAGGTAATGGGAAAGTCACTCCTTATCGAAGGCTTCATTTTAGCAGACCAAAAAGAGAGATTTTTCTGCTGGGCATGAAGAAGAAAACTGCCATGTTGTAGAAACAGGCCACATGCCGAGGACCTGAGAGCAGCTGCTAGAATCTAAGAGGACCTCACTATAAAATCTTAAGGAAATGAATTCTGCCAAAAATCCAAGGAAGCTGGAGTTGTATATTTTCCTAGTTGATCCTCAAGATGAGGACACAGCAGGCCAATATTTGATTTAAGCCATGTAAAATACTGAGGAGAAGTCGCAGCTAAAACATGGTAGATTCTTGATACATAGAAACTGTGTCCAGCTTCATTTATTGAAAAGACAATCCTCTATTAAATTGCTTTTGCATCTTTGTAAGGTAAACAAATCAGTTGGGCTTATTTGGCTAGGTCTGTTTTTCAGCTCTCTGGTTCCATTGATCTGTGGTCTATCCCTCCACCAACACTTCACTGTCTTGATTACTGTTGAGTATGCTGTAAGATTGGGAAATTGGATTAAGTCCTCCCCCCCACCCTTATTTTTCTATAACATTTTTCTTAAAAAGTAGACCAAGTTCGTAACAGATTTTGGTCACATATTTAGAATAGCTTCACAATAATAATAAGAACAAAATACAATTTTTGGAAAATAACTATTAGAGGAAAGGAAAACTACTCTCAGTGTTTAGGATACAAAAATAATATTATATAGTTACATTTTAAACACTTGATCAAGACTGAGTGTATGAGGTTCACACCTCTAATCCTAGCACTTTGGGAAGCTAAGGCAGGAGGATCACTTGAGGTCAGGAGTTCAAGACTAGCCTGGGCAATATATAACAAGACCTCATTTCTTTTTTTCTTTTTCTTTTCTGTCTTTTTTTTGGTCAGGGTCTCACTCTATCACCCAGGCTGGAGTGTAGTGGCATGATCGCAACGATCATGTGTCACAGCAGCCTCGACCCCCAGGGTTCATGTGATCCTTCTATTTTAGCATCCAAATAATTGGGACTGCGGGCATGTACCACCACACTCTGCTATTTTGTGTGTGTGTGTGTGTGTGTGTGTGTGTGTGTGTGTGTGTGTGTGTGTGTGTAGAGACCAGGTTTCACTATGTTGCCCGGGCTGATCTCGAACTTCTGGGTTCAAGCTATCTGACTGTCTTGGCCTCCCAAAGTGCTGAGATTACAGGCATGAGTCACCGTGCCTGGTTTATTTTAGGGAGGAGGTCTCACAAATTGCCCAGGCTGGTCTCGAACCCCTGGACTCAGGCAATCCTCTCACCTCTGCCTCCCAAAGTGCTGGGATTACAGGTGTGAGCCACTGCTGCACCCGGCTTGTTTTTCAATTTTTTGATTAACAAAGACACTATTGGCAATTTATTCTTCATTGGTATATTCAGCATGTTCTATGGAATTACAAATATTAAACAATATTAATAGATGTGATAGCATTAACTATGTTGTGTGATTCTTAACTTAAAATATTAAATGTAGGCATTCGTATTTAAAATAAGTAAAATAAGTGTTCCTGAGAAACCAGTAAAAAGCTTTATAAATTAAATGTTAATTGAAGAATTAAAAAATTTAAAATGACATACATAAGTTTTATTTCCCCATGCTTATTTTCTTGTCCCTTGGAGTGGCTTAACTCATTTCTTTTTATTTTGGAGTATTACTTTCCTCAAAAGGAGTGTTTCTGTTATCCAGAAAAGGAGAAAAACAACATCCATCAAGCAATCACAACAAAACTACAGAGTCTAATTGAAGTGTAATAGCAAGACTAAAACAACATACTCAGATGGTAACCATTACTGTAGAGAGGTCTTTGGGCAAGGATCATCAATAGATGCTAAATCTAGAAGGAAAAGTAAGATAAGAGCAGAATATTTGCCTGGTTTTCCCAACATTTTCTATTAGTTCCAAGGGGGAAAATAGCTACACAGTGAATAGACCATACAACATCTTGAACCAGGTATTAGCAGAAAAATTTTCACTGGTCTCCACTATTTTTGCACAACTTATGAACAGAGACACTGATTGCATTTTGTTCTGGATTATCTTTTAAAGGATTTTTATTTTTATAGCAAACAGCCTTAAAAGATAGAGTCTCCTTCCACAGAAAAAGGAAATAATGTTACTGCCCTTTATAAAAGATTTGGGTTCCCTCAGATCAAGATCTCTCTCCTGTAATGCAACTCACTGCATGTGTGTGCATTCATCAGAGCCTATTTGCACCACCCCTAGCAAACTTGGAGGCATGGGGCATAGATGTAAATATTCTGAATGTCATACTATCTGCAGCATCGTGAATGATGATATATCCTTTGTGTCTGACTCAGAAGTCATATCAGCATTGGTGAAATGTGGCAGGTTAAGTTTGTGAGCTTGTAAGTAGGGTAAAATCTCAGATCCTTCACAATTTTTGACACCAGTATCAAAATTAACATCACCAATGAGGGATAGGCTTTGTATGCCTCCAAATACCTAGGGAAGGATTCAACATCATTTACCAAGTATCTGACCAGGGCTGCATAACTTAAATCTAATCAAAAGCAAACATCAGGCAAACAGAAATACATTTTATAAACTAGCATGTATTCTTCAAAAGCGGCAATGTCATGAAAGATAAAGTCTGAATAAAGAAAAATAAAAAGATATGACAATTAAATGAAATATATGATCCTAGGTTAGATCCTGTACTGGATGGAAAAATGCTATACAGGACATTATTGGGATACAGACAAAATTGGAATATGAGTTATAGATTAAGTATTGTGTTAGCATTAAGTTTCCTGAATTTGATAACTATATTGTAGTCATGAGGAGCATTTTTTTGTACTTAAGAAAAACACCAGCCAAGTGTAGTGGTTTATGCTTGTAATACCAACACTTTGGGAGGCTGAGGCAGGAGGATTGTTTGAAGCCAAGAGTTCAAGACCAGACTGGACAACATAGCAGGACTTCATCTCTACAAAAAAATTAGCTGGTGCATGGTGGCATGTGTCTGTACTTGGGAGGCTGAGGTGGGAGGGTTGCTTGAACCCGAGTTCAAGCCTGCAGTGAGTCATGTTCATACCACTGCACTCCAGCCTGGATGACAGAGCAAGCCTCTGTCTCTTTAAAAAAAAAAAGACATTGTAGTATAAAGAGACATAGAAGTATAATATATACAGCTTACTCTCAAGTGGTTCAGAACAAATGAATTACATGCTTTATATGTGTATGTATACACTTAGATGAAGCTATGTGATATATAGATAATAATAATGCAAATGTGGTGAAAGATTTAAAAATTGGTAAATCTGGGAAAAGAGTATGTGAATGTTCTCTGTTCTAGTCTTGCAAGTTTCTTATAATTTCAAAATAATATCAAAATAATTTTTAAAAAATCACATGGAATGACGCCTATAATTCCAGCACTATATGAAGCCAAGGTGGAAGGATTGCTTGAGCCCAAGAGTTTGAGACCAGACTAGGCAACATAGTAAGACTTTGTTTCTACAAAAAAAATAAAAAAGTAAACCAGGCATGGTGGCGCGTGCCTGTAGTCCCATCTACTCAGAAGACTGAGGCAGGATTGCTTGAGTCCAGCAGGTCAAGGTTGTGCTGAGCTGTGATCTTGCCACTGCACTCCAGCCTGGGTGACAGAGTGAGACCATAACTCAAAATAAATAAATAAATAAACAAATAATTAAATAAACAAACACATAGAATTCACAGGATGGTATAAGACAGTTTTTAACTTTTTCCCTACTGTTGTTTATCAATTCATTCAAGTGCCACCTCAAATGAGCTTCAAGAACTCTGTCCTCTGTGGTTTCCCTATTTAGAGATGAAGTTTCTCTGTGTTCCCAGTTTGGCCTCAAACTCTTGGGCTCAAGCGATCCTCTTGTCTCAGCCTCCCGAGCAGCTGTGGTTTCCCTTTTTGCCCTTCCCTTCCCACATAATCCACTTAATGTGGTTTTTAAACCACGTTGTGACCATCTCTTAGAATTTATCTTCTTCTTCTTTTAAATCTTTAGCACAAGCAGTAAATGCTACCAGTTTTGTTTCTCCTAGTTAGAGCTGAGCCAAACTCCCAGTACTTTGCAAATTTTGCCAGTATTGATTCAGAGCAAATGAACATTTAATTTTTTTTTAATTGAGGGGATATTGTCACATTGCCATCCATAATTTATGTCTATGCACACTTTTGCCAGCATTGGGTGTAACTTGTAAGAGTCTGCTAGTGAAAAATATTTCATTATTTTAGTTTATATTCCCTTAGTTATTAATAGTGTTGAATATTTTTATGTTTATAGGCTATTAATATTTTGTCATTTGTGAAATACCTGCCTACTCAGTCTTTTGAGCTATTTTTATATTGACTTGAGGTATTTTTTTTTAAAAGTTGGAGTCCCACTCTGTTGCTCAGGCTGGAGTGTAGTGGCATGCTCACAGCCAGTGCAAACTCGACCTGCTGGGCTCAGGCTATCCTTCCACCTTAGCCTTCCAAGTAGCTGGAACTGCAGGCATACGCCATCATGTCTGGCTAATTTTTCTTGATTTATTGTAGAGATGAAGTCTCACCAGGTTACCCAGGTTGGCCTCGAACCCATGGGCCCAGGCAATCCTCTCACCTCGGCCTCCCAAAGTGCTGGGATTACAGGCTTGAGCCAGTGCACCTGGCCAACTTGTACTTTTAAAAGGAATATCTGCTGTAATCTGGGAGTTGGTGGCAGTCAGTGGAGAAAAAAGATGAGTCGTAATCTGTAAGCAGACAATTAAGAAAAGAACATTCCCAATGGATATACCTCCCTATGTTGGGAAGGTACTGACAAGTTGGAAGGACAGGAAGATGGGAAAAATAAGCAAAGAAGACAACAATAAGTATTACCAAGGACCTCAGAGGCCAGGTTCAGAACTCTGGACTTTCTTCCTTGTGCAACTGGAAGCAGGAGACAACATAAACATGTTTGCTTTGTAAAAATAGAGCTTTGGAGGCTGGACATGGTGGCTCACACCTATAATCCCAGCACTTTGGGAGGCCAAGGTGAGAGGACTGCCTGAGCCCATGGGTTTGAGACCAGCCTGAACAACTTGGCAAGACCTCATCTCTACAGTAAATAAAAAGATTAGCCAGGCATGGTGGCTCGTGTCTGTAGTTCCAGCTACTTGGAAGGCTGAGGCGGAAGGTTCACCTGAGCCCAGTAGGTCGAGGCTGTAGTGGCCAGGAGCATGCCACTGCAGTCCAGCCTGGGCAACAGAGTGAGACTCCAACTCAAAAAAAAAAAAAAAAAATAGATCTTTGGCTACTGCATAAAGAATGAGAATGTGAGCAGGTGCCAAGATACGTTAGAACACTTATGTAATTTAGGACAGAGATGATAGAGGCAACAATGGAGACTGGCACATTGGATTATTCAAATGCAGTTAGCAGGAAGAATCTGTAGGGTTGTCAAGATGGGTAGATGGAGGGAAAAGAAATTGTCAACTGATGCCTAGATCTCTGTTCTAACAACTTCATGACAGTGTTGCTGTTGAATAAGACAGGGAACGCTGAAAGAAATGCAGTTTGTGGGCAGAATATTATAGATTCAGTTTGGGACATGTTGAGTTTATGATTCCTGTAAGGCATTAAATGCAGTTGCTGAATGGGCTATTGGAAGAGAAGTCTGCACATTCAAGAAACTCCCCTTCCCCCCATCCCTTCCCTCATTCCTTCCTTCCTAGTTGGTGTTTCACTGTCACCAGGCTAGACTGCAGTGGCAGTGGCATGATCCCGACTCACTGGAGTCTCAAACTCCTGGGCTCAGGCAACTCTCCCACCTCAGCCTCCCAAGTAACTGAGACTACAGGCGTGCTCTTGCCTCAGTCTCCCAAAATGCTGGGATTACAGGTGTGAGCTACCATGCCAGGAAACTTTTTCATCATGGCATATGTGCTGCAGGTTTTGCCCCAGTTCCTCTTTTGGCTTGCTTCATTATATTTCTAGTCACACATGTGGTATGACGTATCAATCTTTTTTTTAGGGCTTCTAGTTTTTATGTTTAGGATGGCATTTTATATTTTTAGATTATAAAAATATTTATTTATGTTTTTTCTTGTAACTTGGTGGGATTTTTAAAAGCATCTAAATCTTTGATGTTTTATCTGCATTTATATAATAAGCTGACCTGACAGGGTGTGGTGACTCACTCCGTAAGTGCAGAACTTTGGGAGGGCGAGGCAGGAGGATCACTTTGAGCCCAGGATTTCGAGACTAGCCTGGGCAACTTAGTGAGACCTCATCACTATTAAAAAATAAATAAGGCAGGGCACAGTGGCTCACGCCTATAATCTCAGCACTTTGGGAGGCCAAGGTGAGAGGATTGCCTGAATTCACAGGTTCAAGACCAGCCCAGGCAATTTGGTGAGACCACATCTCTACAATAAAAAAAAAAAAAAATTAGCCAGGTGTGGTGGCACATACCTGTAGTTCCAGCTACTTTGAAGGCTGAGGTGGAAGGATCACTTGAGCCCAGCCGGTCAGAGCAGTGGTGGCCGTGAGCATGCCACTGCACTCCAGCTTGGCGACAGAGTGAGACTCCAACTCAAAAAATAAAAATAAAAAATAAAAATGAACCAACCTAACAGAACAACCTCTCACAATAAATTCAGAACAAAATATAAAGAACAATACTTGAAGGCATGAGAGAACAGCCAAAATCAGGCTCACTCTAAAGGAAAATATATACTTGAAAGAAGGAAAGGGTGTTGGGTGATTTTCCCACTTTTGTGGCTGTTGGCCTAAAGGCAGTTCTCAGCTTATTACCAAATAGTGTAATTAAAACTCAGATAGAAATCTACAGTCTTACTGGCTAAAAGAGCTAGAGGACAGAATTCAGGAGAACCACAACCACCACAAAATGAGGAGGCATATCTTGGAATAGAGACTCTTAGAGATAAAAAGCTCTAAATACTCTGTATGAACTTGACCAGCATATCAGAATGACCCCGACCTACACATGCATTGCTCAGCCTCTAAACTACTCAGCTAGGGTTAAATGACTTTATAAAAGATTTATGTTGCTGCTCACTGCTGAAAAGACAGTTTGGAGTTTCTTGCTTAGAAAACACAACAAAACACATTGTTTTAATAGGAGCACAACATACTCCAGAATCTCTAAATATATGATTCACAAGTTCCAGATAAAATCCAATATTACTAGCCATGTGAAGCAAACAGAAAATTATGAAGTATACCAGAGAGAAGAGCAATCAGACCTGCCCAGAGATGACCCAGATGTTGAGATTAGCAGACAAGACTGTTTAAAATAACCATTATGGCCTGGGTGCAGCGGCTCACACCTGTAATCCCAGCACTTTTGGAGGCCAAGACCGGTAGGTTGTTTGACCCCAAGAGTTCAAGACCAGCCTGGGCAACATAATGAGACCCTGTCTCCACAAAAATAAATAAATACATACATAAATTAGCCTGGTGTGGTGGTGCGCCTCTTGAGTCCAGGAGTTCAAGACCAGCCTGGGCAACATATTGAGGCCCTGTCTCCACATAAATAAATAAATAAATAAATAAGCCTGGTGTGGTGGCATGCCCCTGTACTCCCAGCTACTCAGGATGCTGAGGTGGAAGAATTGCCTAAGCCCAGGAGGTCAAGGCTGCCGTGAGCTGTGATTGTGTCACTGCACTCCGGCCTGCGCAATCGGATGAGACCCCAGGTCCAAGTAAAATAACCTTTATAACTGTGTTTAAGAACATAAAAGAAATGTGCTCATAATGAATGCAAAAAGAGGAAACGCAGCAGAGCAATAGAAATTATTGAAAGAAACCAAATGGAAATTGTATAACTGGAACAGTACAAGAACTAAATTTAAAACTCATCAGACAAAGAATGGTGGTCTTTAGAAAGGCGGCCCAGCCAAATGAGTGCTGAGAGGGCACCTTTTCATTCCTGTGGCTCCCCGGAGTTTAATCGGGAGACAGAAACCACCTCAATTATTTGAGTAGAGAGCATGTCATATAAAGATCTGTTGTAGACATATAAAGACATCAACCACTCACTACACGGGCAAGAAGAAAACGCTAAGGAATCATGGAGAAAGCAACTTCAGGAAACAGCAACCATCCCTGACCTGAAGAATCAAAGGGATCACAGAGAGAACTTAGAGCAAGGCTCTGTGGTCCTTTCACTTGGGCCTCCAAGGAGCAGACACCAGACCCGGCTTGTTGATGCTGGCTTGTGTGGTGGCGGCGGGGTGGTGATGAGGCTGGTTCTGCAAGCGTCGAGGAAACGGCAAACGGGATTCTGCTCCTGCGACAGAAAGAAATGACGGCTGTGGGGTAAAAAAAAAAAAAAAAAAAAAAAAGCAAAACAAAACAAAAACCAGTGTGACCGGAGTAGTTTTTAGTGAACCACGAGCAGAAAGGAAGTCATGAAAAGCAAACTAGAAGGAGCAAGTTGCCCGTCTCTCTCCCGCTTTGCAGCCCTCCTCTCGCGCCCCCTGCTGGAAGACACTCGCGTGGACCCCTTCGGTGAAGCTTAATGTGGTTTGCAGCGTGGGGCCACACCATCGCCAAGAGAGGACAGAAGGGTGGGGTGGAACTGAGAGGCAATATCTGGCACGAGAATTTTCAACAGGGCAACAGAAACCGTATTTGGGTGTGTTCGTGACGTTGCTGATGGATCTGAAGGAAAATGGCAGCTTCTCCCTTAACACACATCTCCTGCCTCCCCGCACATATCCAATCAGCTAGCTGTCTCTCCTGCTCACGCCACCATTTACCAAGACACCACAATTAATGATCAATTTGTGTCACTTCTACCCCTTAAATAACTTCACACACTGTCACTAACCCAGTTTAGGCACACATCGTCTTTCACATGATCTAAGGTGACACCTTCCTAAAAAATATTTCTGTCACTAGTTCATCCCCCAATTTAGTCTAGTGACTCTCACCCCACGTGGCATAATGGTATCATCTGAGAGTCGCTTTTTTAAAAAAAAAATCTCATCTCTAGGGATCACTACTTAATTGGCTTGCACTGGGGTCGAAGTTCCTGAAGTAGTCTAAAGGGCAGACAGCCTTGACAGCCATTAGTTTGAGTCTGTCCTCCATATTACTATCAAATTATTCTGTCATTGTTTTGTGGTGTGCAAACCCAATAACATCAATCCATTATCTAAAATTCATCAGTAGTTATATATATTAACAAACAAGGTAGCCAACTGACCTGCCCATGGTTCTTTTTGATTTAATTTTCACATGGGGTGGAGGGGGGGCAAAACACCCGAAATTTATTTACTAAAAATTGTGTATTCATTCTTTTGAAAATTTCTTTATTAAAGATGTGGGGTACCATTCAGGGGTTAGGTATACAAATGTTCGTTATGCAGGTATCCTTGTTGATGAGGTGCGCTCCCCTCCCCTGGCAGTTTCCCACTACTGCCAATCCCACCACCCCTGGCAGTTTCCTGCTATTGCCAAGTATTTATTCTTACATGTTTAAACTTCAGTCACCTTCAAAGTACTCAACATTTGATGCAATACACCCATCAAGACACTTTTTCCACTGCTCAAAACAGTTTGACACTTTCGGTGCCTTTTAGTGCTTCTGCTGTTTTTTGTTTCACCTCTTTCACATCAGCAAAATTTTTCACTGAGATGACTTTTGCATCAGGAGAAACAAACAAACAAAAAAGTTCCTCGGGGGAGATCAGATGAATAGGGAAGACGGGTCACAGGGGTCATGCCGTTTTTGACCAAAAACTGCTGAACACTCAATGCAGTGTGGGCAGGTGTGGTGTCAAGGTGGAAGAACCAGTCACTTGTTTGCCACAACTCAGGATGTTTCTTCTGCAGTGCAGCCTCTCACAGCAATGCAACCTGGTACACTGATGCCAATGTGGTCCTAGAATACTCACCTAGTGGGGGGAGCCTATACTACGAGACTGCCCTCCAAAAGAAAATTCTGTTTTTTTTTTAATCCCTCTTGCACCTTTCCAGCTTCTGTTAATTCTTCTGCTAAACCACTATCACTGAACTGTAAACTTCTAGCTTCATTTTCCAATAGCATTGCCATTTACAATTTCCTGAGCAAAGGATATTCTGTCACCTATCCATACAAATGCATGTTTTATTCCCTCACAGGAAAAGAACCTCCCCCAAACTACAGCAAACTTTAATCACATAGTTAAAAACATATAATGTTGATATTTTAAGAACCTTATTCAGAATGAAACACCTTTTATGACATCAATTATATGACAAAAGTGAATGCATAGAAAAATAATTGCAGAAAATCAGTTAAAATGTTAACTGTGGTTATTGCTGTGGTGAGATTATAGATTTTATTTTCTTCTCTATACTTTTCTGTGACGTAGAAGTTTTCTACAATGGCATATATTATACTTCTGAACAAAAAAATAGCATTAAAAACATTTTAAAAGCTACATCTCTATATCTGAATTTATTTGATTCCTGAATTAAGATAGAAGTATATGATTAATGAAATGGGATGGTGAGGAATGCTAATAACATTTATTTGCTTAAGCAAGTTTTGTAATCTCCCGCACAAACATGTATTTTTCATTCAGCCACTAGATGGCAACCTCTTCCCATATATTGTCCCATTTATAATTTGCTGGCTTCTCTTTGTAGCGACTGTATAATTTACATAAATATTTTTATTTTTCAACTAACTAAAATATATTTTTTACACTTAGGACATATTTCAATGCACACCAAGGACGTTGTCGATTTTAATCATCTGAAATTTAAATCAACATCCTTATAAACATTTCATGTTTATTGGTATCATCTCAACCAGTTCTATTTGAATTAGCCTCGATTCACTACTTAAAAGATGGCAAAGATTCCCTTTATCCTTAAATTTCTGGATTTTTCATTTTTTCTTGATTCTTTATTTTTGCATCTATTCTTGCCAATGACGACCACAGGAATTAGTCTAATTGGTGATAATCAAGACTAAGGAAACGGCCATTCTCTTTCTTTGTGTACCAACTAACTCCACACTGCCGGAGACTTCCAGTTGGCATTTATGGGGGGTCAACTGAACCAAGCTTCCCAAGGTCAGAGTGGCAGCAGAAGGGATATAACTGTGGAGAATGTCCTGATGGCACATATTGGTGTCATAATAATTTAAAATCTTGTCTAAAGTAATGTATTCAGAGATATTAATGAATATTCCTAAGACATTAGAGGATAACAGGTTACTTGGCAATATTTAAAAAAAAAACTATTGCCAGTTTCCACCACTGTTTGCATATAGGAATTTACAGGCATGAAAGACATCTCAAATTCTCTCCATAGTCGTTTTCCTTTTCCATATTCTTTTCTTTCCAAAGTCTAATTGCTTGTCAAAAATGACTCCTCTTCATGTTTCACTTTAGTTGGGTGATGACACATTCGCCTGGCATTACTTTCCTATTTACAATAAACAGTACTCAGGGAATGAGTCAGATTTGGTAGACTCAGAGCTGTTTTTCTGCCAGATCGACTGAGTCTTTTGCTTTCAAACACGTGAGGTACGTTTTTAATGTCTAAATTTTAGGACTGAACATTACACTCAGAAGTAATTGCTACACATTAGAGAATGATATAAAAACATGTTGTAATTTTTCATAATTGTTTCTGATTTTAAAATATATGTTCTTTATAAACTATTTGGAGCACTCTAAAAGTTCAAACCAGAAGACTTGAAATCATTCATAATTTCCCTATCCAAAGAAAGTGTCCGATAAGTGACTATAAAATCACTTATCAGGGTTGTGTCTAAAAAAGTAAATCTAGTATTTCTGCATTTTTAGCATTTACCTTTAGTGAGGTTTTATTACTCAGAGTGCCATTGCTATTGTAAATTATTTTAAAGACAATAGCAAAAATACAATGTTTTGATCTTATAATTAGATGTCAACCTATATTTAAAAGCAAACCATTTTTGTAAATTATTAACATTTTATCTTCCTTGTGTTACGTTTAAGGGTAAATATTTTTTCTTAATTTATGTTAACTACTTAGGGCTACAAATGAACTCCGAAGCATGAACATGTAACTATTTGGCTAAATCGATCTTTCTTACGATAACAGAAATTCCAAATGCTGTTATTGCTATTCCACACATTTCTGTGGGGCCTCAGCAAGTTAATTATCTTCTTTGTGTGCTTAATCCTCTTAGAGTACAACCCTCATCTCTTTTGTATTCTACGCCATTCTATGAGGGTGAATGTTTCTCTTTATCTTCTGTATATAGAAATATAAAAAATAGAATGAAATAAAAGAACAAGAAGTTTAAATTTTGCATCACGTTGAGAAATAAGAGTTCAATATTTATGAAATTAAATGTTTACTTCCATACTTAGTGCGTTTTAGAGTATGATTCTAATTTTAATAAGATTAGAAGTCAATATTCAAATTGTTTGCTTTTTGATTATTTTCCTCTTCTATTTAAACATCCAACATACTTAAAAATAACACCATCTGTGCTATTAATTGCTACTTGGTGTGAATATAACTCAAATTTCAAAATAACGAATGAACTATGGATTTCTTTTTAAACTCATTTCATATTCATTCATTCAAAGAACGTTCATGAATAAGACACAGCCTTTACTTACGAGTCTAGTGAATGAGTCAGAGAAATACACAATTTTAATGTACTGAAAAAGTATTTAATGAATGCCCTGTATTCCAGGAAGTGCTTTAGGGACTGGGGATAGAGCAGTGAACAAAACATACTAAAATGTCAAATTTCATGGAGTTTACGTTTTAGAGGGGGCAGACAGCAAATAAATAAATAAAATAAGCCGGGCTCGGTGGCTCAGCCAGTAATCCCGCGCCTTTGGGAGGCTGAGGTGAGTGAATTGCCTGAGCCCGCGGGTTCGAGACCCGCCTGGGTAGCGAGACCTCATCTCTACAATAAATCAAAAAAATCAGCTGGGCGTGGTGGCGCATGCCTGTAATTCCGGCTACTCGGAAGGCTGAGG